>NW_003303757.1:4975860-4976923 GCF_000142945.1 Phytophthora infestans T30-4
AACGGGTGGGCGAAGTTCGCTTCCTTTTTCAGAGAATAGAAAACACGCGACGAGTTCTATCTCGACCAAGCTCAGGGTGGTGGGGGGGCGTCGCTTTTAGCGGTCCCGGACTTGAAGTTGCCCCCCCATCACGTCGGTTGCCACCGGATCTATATGATCGGGATACGCATGGCGTATCGGGACGATGACGCTGTCGCGCCTATCGTCAAGTTCCTTAAGGCCGGAACGAGCGCGAAGTCCGACTGGCTCTCGTCGCGACAGCGCTCACGGCTCCACCGATATGAGTTGAAGGAGGGCCTCCTCTATTATCAAGTAAAGCCCACTGATCCTCCACGGGTGGTCGTACCCGACGACGAGGATCTGAAGTTCGACATCCTCGCGGAGGCGCATGACGCGCCCTCCAGCGGCCACTTGGGCCGCGAGAAGACCTTTCTGTCGGTCTCTCAGTCCTTCTGGTGGACCCACATGTACAAGTGGGTCGCCCGGTACGTCAAGACATGTGAAACATGTCAGCGGGCTAAACCCGCAGGGCACTCTTCGGCTCCACTACAGAGCCTGCCCGTACCGGCTGATTGTTGGAAGTCGATGAGTCTTGACTTCATCTTTGGGCTTCCCGCCGACGGACACGGCAACACCGGAATTTTGGTGTTCGTGTGTCGGCTGAGCAAGATGGTACATCTTGCTCCAGTTCCCGTCACTGTGACGGGCGAACAAACCGCAAGGTTGTTCGTCGATGGCGTGTTCCGCTATCACGGTCTCCCGGAGACGATTGTCTCGGACCGAGACCCGCGGTTCACTGCTGCGTTTTGGAAAACGCTGTTCCCTTTACTGGGAACTCGTCTGCAGATGTCCACTGCGGATCATCCGCAGACAGACGGCCAAACAGAGCGCGTCAATCGAGTGCTCGAGGACACTCTGCGCAGTGTGTGCGCGGCAGCGCCACGTACGTGGTCGACGCAGCTTCCAGTTGTTGAGTTTGCGCTCAACAACGCGGTGCACGCGTCCACGGGGTTCACGCCGTTCTACTTGAACGGCTTCCGCCACCCCAGAGTGCCTCTCACTC
>NW_003303757.1:4977023-4978002 GCF_000142945.1 Phytophthora infestans T30-4
TATCTAATGAAATGTAGTCGTTTCGGATCTCTACCGACCCTTCAGCTGAGTTCCGGCGGACCGTTGGGCTCAGCGGCTGTCCGGATAGCATATCCGGACAGATCGCCGAGTACTTACCGTGATCCTTGGCTCCTAAGCTCTGGGTTATCAGACCGAGCCCGATTCTTGACCTAAAGTAGGTCGGCGTATGGTCGAATCTGGAAATCCCTACACCACACAATAATCTGCTCTAGCCCCTTGAACGCAATAGCCGACATCCTATAACACGCTTGAAACTGACTCTCTGCAATGAGCAGATTAAGCTCGCGATCCCACTTGATCTTCGCACGCACCGTCTGGGGTGCTCGTAGGGGTCTTGGTAGTACAGACGAAAGTAGCAAAGTTAGGCATATCGTGTCTTCACGCGATGGCATTGCGCCGTTGTTCCAGTCGACGTTCCTATATAATATATGTTGGCCACACCATAAAACATTCCTTCTTGTCTCGAAATCGGAGGCATCCCATCCCGCTATTGTGGGCAGATATAGACCGAGCCTAACACGATATTCGGTTGATATCTGAAGGCTGCGCAAACGCATATATTGGCGCTACGAGCGATTGAAATTTTGAGTTTTATCCGGTAGCTTTTTTTCATAGTGTGGATCTGTGGCTTCGTGTACGAAACACATACTATTTTACTCAAATCAGTACAAAGTCATTAACTAATTTTGTGACTCTTACATCGGTCAAATTAATATGTTAGGGCGGTGTCAGATTCGCACTTATGTGAACTAAAACAGAACGCAAACTAGGAAATACAGACCAACTAAACCAAATCCAAAGCTCCTTATAGCGGCATACCCCGGTGACATCTATTAAAAACCATTCGTTGAAGTACAGTTGTGTACGTCTAGGGATTGGCTGATCCTTTGTCAGTTGCGTGGACGACACCAGCTGTGACAGCAGCACAGTGGTCGTGGCCGCTGGCGGGTAGTAAGGG
>NW_003303757.1:4979017-5035556 GCF_000142945.1 Phytophthora infestans T30-4
TTCGGTCCGCTCGGACGTCTTCCAGCTTGAACGCTGAGTTCATTGAGGGGGTCACCCCTTGTCACCCCTGAAGTCGATATGACGTCTACGTTACCGCGACGCTTCTCGTAGTCGCCGGCTTCAGCGTCGGCTTCGATCCTTCTCCAGCGTTCGGCGCATGTTAATTCTGGTCCACTTTCCACTGGAGGAGGTCGTCTTTCCACCGCCGTCGGAGTTGGGTATTTTCGTCTTTCCACAGCTGGCGGCTGGTGTGACAACCAGTCGTCGTACAGTCGTTGTTCTTTCTGCAGCAAATCTTTATCCATCGCCGACTCAAAGGCCAATATCTGCCAGTCACGGTATTTCGCCGAGTTCACGCGGACATATCCCTCATTGGCCAGTACTCCATGTGGCTGCCATTTTATTACATAAAAGTGAGGTGGGCACCATACTGACGTCTGTCGTACGTTCGTAATCAGGACATGGGTTGGTCTTCCTCGGCGATTAAAAACAACCGTCGGAATCCAACCCTTCGTCCGTCGCACCCACAAGTCATGCGTCGACTCACTGGGTTGCCGCCTGGGCAATTTGAACTCAGCGGTCATTCGACTTTCGATCGTCAATCCGTCTGGTGGCCCGCATGGGACATTTGGTCCGAACTCGGTCTTGGTCGGGTGCATTACTTGATCGGATGAGTGGGATCACCATCTCATCGGGTAGCTTTACCGCCGAGTTGTACAGATCCAGACGGATTCCAGCTGGGATCATGAAGTCGGTGCCGAGAATCAAATCGACTCCGGCATGATGAGGCATTATCCATACTTTCAAACTCGTATGCCACTTTCCCAGCCGAGTGTCACCTTCACCACTGCTCTTGACGTTGTCACCATCCTGTCCTTACTTATTCCTTGTATGTCAATTCGCTTATCTCTGCTGGCCACTCTCTTGAGACGCAGTTTCCTCGCGAAGTACTCACTTATCGCCGAGACATTTGCTCCGGTATCCAATAATATCTTGGTCCTTCGGTCGTTCTACTGCACCCAATACGAGGGCTCTCATTCTAACTCGACGATCAAACGTCTGTGCTGACCACCATCCCAGCCGTTCTCCCGGAAGCAGCTTCATTGTCCTGGTACGATGCACAGCTTGGTCTGACTGCCGAGTTACACTTGCAATCGCTCGGTTGTTATCATCTAACTCACCGAGCTCACGTTCAATTCCGTCGATTTCACGCATCCAATTGCCATCCCCGCTTCTTCCCTCGGGCCGTCCTGCTTCGCCTACGAAGGCAAACAAGAAGTTCGCCTCAACTGCAGGTTCAGCTGACTGTGGCAGCCCGGCATATTCCAACCCAGTCAGTGTTGGCGGGCCGCCGAGTTTAAATCACTCGGCGCGTAAAGGTTTTGCAGGTCTTCTGGTACTTGCGACTTGTCGACAGAGTTCTTCACGAACGCAGCCAGCTTCTCATATTGACGAAACAGCTCGCACCGGCCGCCTTCATGGACTTGTCTGCAGAATTTGCAGCGTCGTCGACAGTAGTGAGCCGAGTGCCCCATTCTTCCACAAGCTGCACAAGGTCCTCGTTGGGTGCTGTCGCGTAATCCATCTCCACGGTTCGACTGTTCTCGTTGGTTGTACGGTCGCGGAGGTCGGTTCGCTGAGTTTCCCCAGCTTCGGTTCGAGCCATTCTGGTCTCCCGCCGAGTTCTCTCGGCGGTCCGGTGTATTTCCTTTATCATTGGAAACGCCGGCGTCAATGTAGTCTTCGTCTTCCGCTGAGTCGTATCCTCCGGACTGGTCCTCATCATCCCATTCGTCTTCGGAGTTGTACGGACTCGGCGGATTCTGATCGATGAGTCCCTCTCCGTCGGAGTCAGCGTCAACGACAGTGACTCGGCGGTCGCGGTTTTCTTCCTTGCGACTTCGCTTCTCATCTCGGCGGCTCTGATCCTTCCGCTTGTCATATCGACCTCGTGCGATCACGAGTCGGTCGCGTTGCTTCTTGCGCTTCTCGCCGTGGATCCGACGATTGATTATCTGTTCCACCTTACTGATGTCTTCCAACTGCAAGGGGTACATCAAATCCATCACATCGTCATCACCACAATGCAGCAAGAAGTGTTCGACATGGTCAGCTGCGTCGGCGCCACCCTTCTCATACTGGATCTTGGCCGTCCGAGCATACCCGTTGAGTCGGATCAGGAAGTCGCAGATCGGTTCGTTGACTTTACGTCTCGCCGAGTAGTAACGAGTGCGGGCGGATTGGTCGAACTGTGAGCAATAAAAATCCAGGAACGCCTCGCTGAGTAGTTTCCAACGTCGCTGAGTCTTCTTCGGCAGCTGCCTGTACCAACTCTTCGCCGGGCGTCCCAAGCATAGCGAGAAAGGCTCGCACCATGCACTTTGGGGCATCCTGGTGCTCTTCATCTCGTAGATGAAACGCTTGAGCCACTGGAGCGACGCGTCAGAGCGGTAGCGCTTTCCTTCGAACTCGGCGATTTTGTCGAGCGAGGCGTGGGTTTGGACTTCGAGGTACTGCGTCGAGTCCTCTTCAGTCGCGTCAAAGCTCAAGTTTCGGATGTAGTCCTTCACGGTTTCTTCACGGTTACCTCTCACGTTGAAGGCGTCGTCGTCTTCTTCATCCTCCTCGTAAGCCTCAGCCTCATCTGCAGCGTCATACAATTCACGGTAACGACCTACATTTCGCTGCCCACGACTCGGCGCTCGCTGAGTCGGGTTTAGCCTCAGTGGAGTCAGCATGTGAGAGTCTTCGAAGTACGGAGCTCCTTGCGTAGCGCGGAACACTTCACGTCTCTTCGTCTCCGGGGTCTTCGGCAAAGGAATCTTGCTCGGGTCCTCGCCGAGTGGTTTGAACTCGGCTACTCGGCTGTACACCTTCTTCGTTCCACCAGGGGCTTTCTCCAATCCAAACGCCACTCTCAGCTTCTTCTTCCATTGCCAGAGTTCGGCTCCGCCACGGGTCAGACTCCAGTCGGACAGGATGAGGTTGTTCGGTCGGCTGTTGCACCGATAGCCCATCGCCTTCAACAGCAACACAGTTTCTTCCACCAACTGGTTGATGTTGGCTGCACGCACCGGCTGAGTTAACTCGGGACCTAACATCGGCCACTTCGCCTGCGCCATCGCTACAGGTGCGAACATCATCATCCATTCCGATCTCGTTCTCATCTCCTCGCCGAGTCGAGCCAACACTTTATTGGCGCTCGGCGTATCGGCGTTCCTCGTCGCTTTCGGAATAAGGGGCGGACGGTCCCCTTGAGCAACGCCATGTTCTTCTTCATCTTCTTCATCGTCCGCACCTTCGTCGAGCTCGGCGGATAAGTTGCGCTCGACAGGACGTGGGGCTCCCATGCGTCCCACCTGCAGCGTCAACTCTTCCACCTCGCCAAGTAGCTCGGCGGTAGTCTTCGTTTCTCCGAGCTCAGCGGTCTCGGCCTTCTCTTCATACTCTCCTTCACTTGCATCTCCGCTCTCGCTCTCCTGGTCTTGGCCATCCTCGTCGAACTGGACGGTTCGTCCCACTTCCATCGTCATGGCGATGAGTCGTTGATCCGCCGGGTCCGACCCCGCGAGAGGCGATCCTCCAGCCGTCGCTGGGCTTCCGTCGCTCGGAGTTGCTGATCCCTTGACCATCTTCACTCTTCTCTTTCTCTTCTCTTCCTCTTAACTTGGTTAGCTGGCACCTATAAAAACAAGCACACACTCCTGTTCCCGGGTCGCGGCACCAGTTGTGGTGTAGTAGAACACACAAATATCGTCAGATGTGGATTCTTACACAAACCACAACGAATCGCCGAGTTAGGTCGGCGGTTTGTATGGCCTGCGCAGAGGGTGGTCCCCTCGCGGTCCGGCCCTTCCGGGACAGTCGAGTGGCTCGCTTCCACCCGGTTCCGACTAACCAAGTCAGATCACTTCCGAGGCTCCGCCGAGTTTGGCTCGGCTGAGCTCGTTCGCAACCCTGTGCCCTCCACCAAAGGATGGACGACGGCGCGCGAACGCTTTTACAGGTCACCGAGCGCAGAGGCAGCTCAGCTAGAAGTGTTACCGCACCCGGGCTATCCGACGTACCGGCCCGCTGAGTATGCGGGACTTTCTTTCGCGCGTAGCGAGACTTTGTCCTACCCGGACCGACCTAATCTCTTGGCGCTACCAGTCAATACCCTACAAGCTATGCCTCTCGAGTATTGACGGCAGGCATAATCCAGCCCTATGCAAGGACTTACCGGAAAAGTGTACACGTGTCTTGGACTAGGAAAATTCTGCTCTGTTATCTTCTGGGGGCCCTTTCGGCTCCCCCTATTTAATCCTATGCTTCTCATACAAATATCTAATGAAATGTAGTCGTTTCGGATCTCTACCGACCCTTCAGCTGAGTTCCGGCGACCGTTGGGCTCAGCGGCTGTCCGGATAGCATATCCGGACAGATCGCCGAGTACTTACCGTGATCCTTGGCTCCTAAGCTCTGGGTTATCAGACCGAGCCGATTCTTGACCTAAAGTAGGTCGGCGTATGGTCGAATCTGGAAATCCCTACACCACACAATAATCTGCTCTAGCCCCTTGAACGCAATAGCCGACATCCTATAACACGCTTGAAACTGACTCTCTGCAATGAGCAGATTAAGCTCGCGATCCCACTTGATCTTCGCACGCACCGTCTGGGGTGCTCGTAGGGGTCTTGGTAGTACAGACGAAAGTAGCAAAGTTAGGCATATCGTGTCTTCACGCGATGGCATTGCGCCGTTGTTCCAGTCGACGTTCCTATATAATATATGTTGGCCACACCATAAAACATTCCTTCTTGTCTCGAAATCGGAGGCATCCCATCCCGCTATTGTGGGCAGATATAGACCGAGCCTAACACGATATTCGGTTGATATCTGAAGGCTGCGCAAACGCATATATTGGCGCTACGAGCGATTGAAATTTTGAGTTTTATCCGGTAGCTTTTTTTCATAGTGTGGATCTGTGGCTTCGTGTACGAAACACATACTATTTTACTCAAATCAGTACAAAGTCATTAACTAATTTTGTGACTCTTACATCGGTCAAATTAATATGTTAGGGCGGTGTCAGATTCGCACTTATGTGAACTAAAACAGAACGCAAACTAGGAAATACAGACCAACTAAACCAAATCCAAAGCTCCTTATAGCGGCATACCCCGGTGACATCTATTAAAAACCATTCGTTGAAGTACAGTTGTGTACGTCTAGGGATTGGCTGATCCTTTGTCAGTTGCGTGGACGACACCAGCTGTGACAGATCTAACGATCAGCACAGTGGTCGTGGCCGCTGGCGGGTAGTAAGGGACGGGGAAGTTGATACAGAGAGTAGGTCGGAGACCAAGTCAAGTATCGCTCTCCATTTTTTGTAGGAAGCCTCGTGTACATTAAGTGCTAGCGGTCCGATCAAAGACTGACTTTCAGTAGATTATGAGTCCGAGGCAAGAGTCAACATCGACTCCAGAACGCGTTGTCAGCCGCGAAAGGGTTGTCGTGGCAGACGACGTCGAAGCCGAGAGCACCCGTGTTGCTCGAGAAATGAGCAACAGCAACAACCCTGACGTTCGTAGTGGGGACGGAGGGTATGTGGTGAAGCAGATACGAGAAATTCGTGAGGTCACCCCCCCCCCCCCATCAATCAAGGCACTCATTACCAATTTGGCGACCTAGGTGTGGTGCACGCCAACCTTGTTACCGATTGTACCCACGGGGCATCGACAATATGGAATTGCGGAATGGCGTAAACATCATGATGGGAGCCAGTGACACATGGCTTCCAATCTGGAAACCAAGCTACAGTCTTTGGCATAGGAAAAGGTAACAGAGTTGTTTTTACTTTCTTCTTGACAAGTGCCCTTCGTCTCCGCTATTCCGGGCACTGGATTAACTTTGGCCCACCCGACGACGCGTTACGGATGTAACATCGCAAGATCGAAGCTCGAGCGCCTGGACTATTTACCCAGGACACCCGTCAACCCTCATTCAAGTTCACCACTAAAGGAAGCGGCAACCACGTAAAGGAAGAAAGCCTATTAAGTCGACCGTAAGAACCCCCCCCCCCAGGCAATGATAAAAATTGGCCACAAGAACGTTGATCTCACAGATAGACATAGCTGAGATCTAATTATTACAAGATCACCAATCGGTGCAGCGCGTAGAGGTATCCCCGCTGTTGCCAAACGTCCCGCTGTCCGTATAGACCGCACAAGAACTTAAGCCGATCATCTCTAACGAAATCACCCGAAGAGCGAATCAGCCCAGCGACGGGTACACAAGGTGGGTGCAAGAAACTTCACGGAAGATCGAAGTACCCCCTCCGTTAGTCGGCAGCTCGGGCACCGTGTACAAGAGGACCTCAGCGATCAGCGATTTTCGCGGAACCACTTCGCCACAGGTACAGCGCGCCCAAGCTGCTGGATTTCATGCGTGAACTCTGGAGACTCAATAGACTTGAGGAATCAAAGTTGAAGCTGGATAAGAAAAACGGTGACAACGGAGACGTCATGCGCTTCGACAGTGTACACACGACATCACCCATGAGCTCGAGCCTGCTCGACATAGGCCTCCGGCGTGAAGCAAGGATGCATATCGGCTCTTTGGCTGGATAATCAGAGCCATCACACACAGCAACGTTGAGAAGACTGGCAGTCACGCCGCAGTACTCCGGGTAGCACCAGCCCGGGTACGGGATATCGATGTTGCGCGTGCAGCACGGGTAAGTTTCCGCAGCACAGATCGGAAGCCAATGTCGACTGCGTCACAGCCACAAGCCACACAGGCTCAAGCAGGACCCAGGCGGCTCCCATCCGCCAATTACGATGCCATGATCCAATAACCGGGCACACCACAGAAAACAAAATCGCGATTAGACCGTTCGATGGCAAATATGTATACGCTGGACTGGGGTCGGGCTTTCTGGAGTGGAACAGTCATTTCAACCGACAGCCTAACATCGCGCCGTCGGGGTGTGGCTTCTCGCGCGGATCGGAAGGTGGTACAGCTTGGCGGTCGCAGCGAGGAGATATTACCACAAGCAGATCGAGGCCTGGTAGAGACAATTGTTTTCTCTAGAGTATGTGATGAAGAGAGTGTTAGACGTATTCAAGACGAATGTCACCCCGGAACAGGCGAAGAAGCTGATCATTGCCATCAAGGACGTCAAGCGCACGTGGACTAGACACTATATGTACTTGGTGACGATAGCGAAGGCATGTAGCGGGACTGCAGACTATCTTGTTTTTAACCACATAGCTCAATATGCGTCCTCAGACTTACGGACTGTACTTATGACAAAGGAGGATTACACGAAAAACGACAAATACAGCAGGCCGAAGAGCTGATACATTTTGCACAAGTGTGGGACCTCGAGCTGATGAAGGACAAGAACCTCGGTAATGAGGTCGTCGCCACTGTGAGTAAGCGACAGTATAAAGAAAATCAGTGCTGTCGCGAGTCTAAAGAGGTAAGCATCGGTGAGCAGATTGTTCTGAGCCTATTCAAGTCCCAATGCGAAGATCGCACATGTTGCTCACCCTATAGGACGAGCCGGCAGGAGGTGGCCACTAGTGTATATTCGGCAGTGGGCCGAACAGGCTTTAGTTAAGAACGAGTTTTGGCTCGGCGAAAGCGTGAATACGACCTGCAGATGGTGTCGAGGACGAGTAGAATTATCATATTATGTGTTTAGAGATGGGGATCTTCTCATCACATAGAAAACAAAATTAAAAGTGATTGGTTAATATCGGATGCCAACAACAAACCTACCAGAGATGAAATATAGGATTTCTTCTCGAATGGAGAAATGAGCGTTATCTAGAGATCGCCTTGGCCTTGCCATACCATGTTCTTACCTATGACACATGTCAATGCGACAATATTCTTTAGATTAGATAGCGCAAACAGTTCTAAAAGTGCGTAGGCGTCGGAGTCCAGCAGCAACGTCGAGCTGTACTCGTGCGCCGTCGTGCATGGCTTGGCATTCTGTACATAAATGTAATAAGGCAATAATACTCGTGTCACAATATTGGTTGCTGATAAAGGCTATATAGCACGACTGGAACACGCTATTGGATAAAACGATTGCTGGAGATTGAGATACTGCGATCAGCGGTTACCGCGAATCTCCATCACTATCCATCTATCGCCAAATTTGTTGCTCCGAACGAGCTTCTGGCAAAATGTCAGATTAGTGCTGGATGAAATTTTTACGAAAAAATGTCAAATATCGGCTAAATACTTCTGAAAATCTTTCCATGATACCAAACTACCAGTTGGAGTTCGTATTACCAAGGTGGGTGAGCTTAGCGAGGATTAACTACAAGTGGTGATGAAGTATCACGACGCCATTCGACGCTTTGGATGCTGTATCGGATGTTGTGGCGAGGGTGGCGCCTACACCCTTGAGCAGGCTTGGCATTCCCGAAGGACGGAACGAGTACGCTGATCTAGACAAAAAAGAGCCTACCTTCGCGTTAAAGAGAATAATCCTTCCAATGTCACGAGACTCGCCGTTTGGAGAGATTTCAAATGAATTGTTGCGTCTGATGATGAAAATCATGTGGTGGAACGATGGCTATATGATCTACACAATGACGGCATTACAAGAAGAACACGAACGTACTGGAATTATTTCTCCTACTATCTGCGGGGCGGAATGCGTGACAACCAGCTGGTGAAGAACACACGTGATGCTGCCACCGGGTCCCATGGTCTTCACAGCAAAAGTTTGATAGAAACGCGAACGCGGATTCGAAGCTGTATGACGTCTTTAGTACTTTGGCTTCATCGGATAGAGTTATAGCTGGTAATTAGTTCCCCTGTACGATTTGTTTGGCTTCCTTGTGAGACTCCGCCAAGCGCTGTTTTTTGGCTTGTTGTTTCTAAGCTTTTCAAATCTTAAGTCGCCTTTTGTTTTATTGTGCTTTTCGAGACAAACAGCGATACTTCGTCGCTTGAGCTGGGGCTTGGCGGGCTAAATGTATCTCAAATTTTGCTTCTGTTGGCTACGAATTTGGATATTAAGTCACAACGTCTGAGACTTCAGGCGGAGCGTCTGAGTGACTTACGCCACGGGGGGGGGGCAGAATAAGAGTTACTTGAGGCTCGAGTCACAATGTCTGCGCGACTTGCAATTTGAGTCGCGTCGAGACTTGAGTAGCCACAGCCTCGGTGTCAATAGCGATGCTTTTTAAATTCCAAGCCTTCACAAGGTCCGATTCTGGTTTCTAGTTGCGATCCATGACGGCGGCATCGGCTGGTTCAGTTGGAGGGAGACAGGAGTCATTAGACTTCGAATCTGATACTGTACGCCCGCAAGTTTTACTAGCGGAGCTCTTCATTAATCACAATAGATTTAAAACTCGTGAGGTGCCTCAAAACGTTTATGAACATCAGTGTCCCGTTCCGACTCGTGCCGTCAGCTATCCGTGTTGCAACACTGTGCAAAATCTGTTCGGCCCGCTGAGGACTTGATGATGCGAAGCCTTCAGAGCAATCGCGTACTCGAAACGACATACACGCAACTTTGTCTTCAGATGCCTCCTCATCTTCGACAAGGATGTTGACTAGATCCAATAGACTCCATAATCGATTTTTATTCTTGATGGGGATGGAGATCTTGTTGACAAGGTCGCCAGTAGATAGCATGTCTACAGCGTAGCGGCTCAGTCCTCATGAATGTACACGGGTAGTGGTACGTCTGGGCAAACATAGATCATAAATGTAGATAAGAAAAAATACATTTAATTCCTTACGTAACGCCAAGCTTACGAACCCTACTGTCCAGATGATACTTGTGGGTGGTGTCTACCGTCGGAATCAGCTCGATCATGTGAGGTTGTATTGCGCGAGTCTTATACATTGTCTTTCGATCATTAGCCACTCGATATTGTGTCTTCTCCAACTGGTACGTCTGCGGAATAGCTTCCCTGGCAAGCTTTTGTAGCTCACAGTCAGCTCTTGCATGAGGCATATACCCAACATCCGTCATCTTCTTTGCGTAGTGCAAATGGGGGAGAGACTGCAAGAACTACTGTTTGCCAACATACTCGTTCAGCGATATAAAACCGGTTTCAAAATATCCTATGCTGCCTAGTAGCTGAAATCGAAGACGTGATAATGTTAGTTATACATGATTTGAATTTGCATGATATGGCACATTCCTTCGTACCGAAAATTCGTAGTGTTCCCCAAATGAGGAACGTCGACGCAACCAAATCCACATCTCCCTGCACGAGTGCCAGCGGTCGAGGCGGTACCTTAAGAACGGGTGCGATTGGTCAACGTCTTCTTCTAGGGTCATTTCTTTCCTGTCAACCACGTAATTGAGATATCTTCGTGTTGTCGCGTAGTCAACTTCCGTCGTAGCATCCAGAATCATGTGTACAGCATCATCGACCTTATCTCGGTCCTGGATGCTGTATTTGTTCTTTTAAAATCACCGCGTAGACATTTAAGCACGTGAAAACACACACGAATGCTCCGGGAAGAGTTTTCTGTAGCCGCGTAATCTCCCTGAAAGCATTTCAACGATAATGACTCGAACTTGATCCCACGTAGCGCTGAACGTCTTGAAAGAAGTCACTGAATCTGTCAACCTGTCGATACTTGTATTCTTTATTCGCGCATGCTGGTCTTATTGTTCCTGTGAAGCCACAAAAAGACACAAGGTCCTACAATTAGTCGCACAGAGATGCACAAGAGATACATTCACAAAAGATCACAAATCGTCACAATTATAGTCACACTGTAACGGGTTACGTGCAAGTGGCTACACAAAGCCACTTGATTACGAAAGAGACGGTTTTCGACATTGGTGTAAGATACACCAATGGTTACATTAAGCAGACTGTTGGTCTGCATGCATTTAGGTCATTCAGTGATTGAAAGTCAATGCCTTCAACCAATTAGAATAGTAGGATTCTGTCAAGATTTCGTTGATAAATATCTTTCATTTAGAATATTAGATTACCAAACAAACAAATAAACAGCTCTCATTTTTACCAGAAATCGGATTGCTTTCCTATTCAAGTAAATCTATACTTTCGGACGAAAGTATAGTTAATCTAAGTGAAACGCAGCTTACGCTTCCTCATACACGTGCGCTAACGTGTAAGCCGAAGTAGTGGGCTTAAAGTAGGCGCATTACACACATAGTCACAAATAGAGATGATCAATGACAGACGCAGTACTTACACGGCCAAAGACGTCGTGGACCATGAAGCTGAAGAGTTTGTGATGAAAGTCGCTAGTGCTGTAGGTAGCGTCCATCATCGAAGCTTACGGAAATGCTTCAAAGGATCGGCGCATCAAAAGGGTCTGAAAGGAAATTGTTTGCGCTAAATTGTCCTCGTCCGTGTAAATCAACGCCGTATTCCCCTTCCGAGTGCAAAATTCCCGATAACCAGCTTCTAGTCGCTTTTCCACACTCGTAAACCCGCGCTACCCTTATTTCAGCTTCGCGACTTAGCTGTGAACGTTTATGAGGGCGACGTACTTGCCAGCATGCGAGCATGTATAGATTAGAAGCATTACAGCTAATCAAAAATTGTGACTCAAAGTGTGCAACTGCCTGCTTCCTGGGGAACCCAAAATGATTTTCTTCTTAAATCGGGTCGCTAGGGGCTCATTCACGAAACGAATGGAATCCTCACCCTCTGAGATGGGAGTTCTTGTAGGACACATAAACAGAATGTGGTGATGCGTTGTGTGCTGCTGCCTTATTTTGGTGTGAAAAATCAGGGTGCCACCATAAATGACATCTGAGCTTGACAACATGTACATTTAACAAAGTAGTTGCGTTTTGTGTATTTTCACCGACTCAGTTGCGGTCGGCTGTGCGTGCATACCAGCATTCGGTAGTACTTGTCGAAATTCAGGAATTACAGTCGTGGGGCAGCACTCGCACGCTCTTGAGGCTCCGCGTTCCTTGCTTTGAAGTTTGTCGAGGTCCTGTTTTTAAGACCTGAAGAGTCGCGTCCTGGTACACGCCAAGGCACTTGAAGAATTGTGACGGGGTCACCCAGCACCTTGCACCGAGGAGGTGCTTAAGGGTATTTACTACACAAGTGAACGTTAGTCCACGTGTTCCCGGCCTCAGCGGAACGGTTTGCTACTTGGAAGAGTAGATGTAAGAGTGATGTATTTATATGTAAGCTTAGCTTGGTCTCTTTACAAACTAGAGGTCATCTATAGTGGACCTATGTAGTAATGCCCTGATTGGCTCCTAGAGCATCTGGTACCGTTTACCAGGTGTCCACAAGAGTGACGGGTCACTCTTTATGTAGCCGGAGATACACTGGATTGTACCCCGTTACATCCGCCCCCACTTAGCTGATAATCACCTGATTTTCCAATCAGAAGTGAGAGAATACTAACACCCATAGGTGAATTCTCACACTGAGCAGCCACGAGACCGCCGCGGCTCTCAGTCACACCCACATTGACTTGCTCTCTCAATGCACACTGGGATTTGCATCCCAAACTCACAACTGCGTTGGCCGCAAAGCCAACAATCAGAACTGTCTTATCTCATGCGCTAGCGTGCGTACAGTGCTTTGGCACAGGGTGCGGTACCATCCGAGCATGTGGCATTCGCCTACAGTTTGCACCGTAGGACACGACAGTCCTCGCGAACGCGTCCGGAGCATGGTGTCTCACGCGAGGGACGACACCGACAAGGGCGACACCTACCCCGTCACTAGAGGGGGCTCTCAGCTCAGCTCGGGCCTTGCCTTTGGCTACAGCAAGGATCCAATCTTGCGGGCGGCGCTTCTGTCACCTCTCATCGGGTCTTAGTCGTCATACCAACGGCGCGTAGGTGCCCTTCATCGACACCGTGTACCGTGACGGTACTTAGTCGTGGTGTAGGTGTCTCCCATCGACACCACGTACCGTCCAGTACTAAGTTTTGGCGCGGCACGCCCACCACAAGGTTGCCATGCTTGGCGGCAACAGATTCTGCTGCTGTCGCCTGAATGGATTCATGGCCAGTACTCGCATCATGCATGACGCATGTGCAAGCATAGTGTACAGGTTCATGGAGGTACGCTGTGTATGACACGTATCACAGCTACCAACTTTCTAAAAGGTTTCTGGTAGCTCCCTTTGGCAAAAGAGTGTCAGGAATTTCTTTCGAATATGACGGATAGGAAAGTGTATACACCTACCCGAGTGCCACAAGGATGTAGTGATGCTGCCATCCATTTTAAGCGAACGATGAAGACGTATTTCAAAGAATTACTGTACAAGCACCTACTAGTTTGGGTAGATGACCTCCTACTGTATGGTAGCAATATTGATGAGTACCTGGAGAAGCTTCAAAAACTTTTTTCTTTGGTAAACGACTTCGGTTTGAAACTGAGTGTGAAAAAGTCGAGTCTACATCAGAGAAGCGTGGAGTGGTGTGGGAACATTATAGATGGCGCTGGAGTAACGCATGACCCCGAGCGCATACGATCACTACGGGAAATGCCGTACCAGCAGACTGCTGCAGACCTACAGCAGTTCTTGTGTGCAGCGAATTAACTGCGACAAAGTATTGTGGGCTACGCCGTAGCTGTGAAGCCACTTCAGGAGTGTTTTGCCGTTGCACTCCGGAACAAAAAGAAGTCGAAGCGAGCTGCCGCAGCGGTTCCTATAGTGTTTACTGCTGAGCTTCGAGTAGGTTTCGACAAAGTCCGTGAGTTGCTGGCTACATCTGCTACTCTGCACCACCCCAGTGCCGATGGAGACATGGTGCTAGTTACGGATGCCTCTGACCAGGATTCGAGCGTTTTAGTGACTGAAGTTGAGAGCTGGGACTCTACAAAGGACGTTAGCGAGCAGTCGCACCGACTTTTGACGTGTCTAAGTGGTACATTTACTGGAGCTCAAGTGAATAGGAGTGTAATTGAAAAGGAAGCGTTCCCTCTAGTCACTGCCTGCGAAAAGCTGTCGTATTTACTGATGAGACCGAGGGGATTTCGGATGTTCTGCGATCACAGGAATTTGATACATGTATTTGCGCCTGCGGAGAATATCAAGAAGCATATTCGTGGTATACTACTTCGCTATGCACTGAAGTCGAGTGACTTTTGGTACACTATCAATCATATCGCCAGGACTGCTAGCGTGTGGGCTGATATGTTGAGCCGGTGGGCTTGTCAGCCAGCAGAACCTGTTCGCGTGCGCCGAGTGGCTACCCACCGGACCCAACAGCAGAAGCAAGTCACGCTCCGCCCTCTGGACGACGAAAACTTTGTATGGCCGACACTTGACGCAGTGTCGAGGGCTCAGAAGCGACACGCACCGCGGCCACTACCATCATGGCTGGTAGAACGGTCTGATGGACTGCTAGTAAAAGGAAGCTTATTGTGGATACCAACCGAAGAGCATGCATTGCTGCGTCGGCTGATAATTATCTCGCATTGTGGCCCTCAAGGCCATCGTGGCCGGCATGCAATGATGGCCCAGTTGGCCAGTGTGTTCTCGATTGAACGGCTCCGTGTGCACGTAGAGCGCTTCCTGTCGAAGTGCCTGTTGTGTATGCACATCAAAGGAGGGAAAATCATTCCGAGTCCATGGGGAGAAACGTACCGTAGCCAGACGCGGAATGAAGCGCTACATTTTGACTTTTTAATTCTGGGTGAATTATTTGGAGACAACCAGTACCTGCTGGCACTGAAGGACGATGCTAGTCATTTTTGTGAATTAGTAGTCGGTGAGTCACCGACCAGTGCCGTGGTCGCTGAGTCTATTCTACAGTGGCATTCTCGTTTTGGGGTACCGCAACTGTGGATTACTGACCAAGGCACTCATTTCAAATGTGAAGTGGTTGACACCCTGAGGAGTATGTTGAAGTGCGATCACGAATTTTCGGTGGCATATTGTCCGTGGATAAATGGATCTATTTAGCGGTTAAATAGGGATATTCTACAGGTTTTGCAAGTTATGATTTTGGTGTACAAGCTGGATCATCGTGACTGGGAGTCACTGGTCTCTGTAGTACAGTTTAGCTTAAACCACACACCTCTACCCTCGCTAGCCTACAAGTCACCACTGGAACTATTTACGGGGCTGCCGCCGCCGTCACTTTTTGCCACGCTTTCGTACGCAAACAACGCCAAGGTGAGATCATTGAAGCTGGGAGCTCTGACACAATTGAGCGCTCGCTGGCCCAGCTACGTGCTAGTATTCACAATATGCACAGAGATGTCAGTAATGCGAGGGAGAAGCATACTTTATTGAACAAGAAGTAGGAACGTGAAGAAAATTAGTGAATTTTTCGGTTGGAGATTTTGTGCTACGCTCTCGAGTGGATGAGAAACACAAGAGCAAACTTCTAGCTACTTGGATAGGGACGTACGTGGTGACGGAGGCTCACTCGAGACATTTTGTGGTTAGAGACTTAGTGACCGGCAAGTCACGTGACGTGCACGCATCACGGCTGAAGTTCTTTGTCGATAGTGACCTAGAAGTAACTGGAGAATTGCTACAACATGTAACAAGCCAAGGTGTTGTGCTCGATGCGGACACGATTAAGCAGCACCGTTGGAATGTACAACGAAAGGACTACGAACTCTACGTTAGCTGGCGTGGTCTCGAGGATATCGAGGATTCCTGGGATCCATTTGCTGCTATGGCACGAGATGTTAGAGCTCTAGTGGATATCTATGTTGCAGCTGCGGAGGTTACACAACTTGCTGAACATTGGACTCGCCTCAGCCGGCCTCAAAGAAGTGGCAGTTAGTGTACGGTCAGGTTCTGACTGTGCACTATTTCCAAGTGGTCATGATGTACTGTTTGGATATGATTGCACGATTTCAACAGAGCCAAGTTGCAACAAGTCAAGCTGAAGTTCCGTGTGACGGGACATTTCGATTGGTGAAATTTTGATTAGCGAATATTTCGAGTAATTTCTACTGTGATATTTCGTTTTTCAAAAAATTGGATTGTGGACGAGGTGACACACTTCCAAAAGAGAGCCGTTGGCGAGTGCCGACGAAGTACAGGATGGAGTTAAGCTGACGAGGCTAGATGAGGCTTTAAGAGAGGGGTCTGTAGTGGGTTAAGAGGTTGGATAGCCTCATACAGCTCGTGCAGTGGGCGGCAAGGCAATCTTCAGATCGGCAGTGGCAGGGTTGCCACTGCCATCCTTCGAGTGAATGGCTGGTTGAGAGGCTTGCTGACCCAAGCTGGCAGATAGCGTAGTAGAAAAGAGAGAGTAACAGTTTGTGTTTTGCTTAATACACCAGGCAAAGACGTGAAGGGAGTGCCAGCTCCCCCATTTTGGTGTTCATTTGCGAGACCCACCACAATTGCCGAGTTTCCTTGAAGGCAGGCGAGCTAGCCGAGGTGGTCGTGCTGGGACCTGAGAAGGAGTTGAACTCCTCATCCGTCGTGGACGACGCGATCCTATTGACACCAAGAAGGCGCTGAGCACCAGAAGTGGATCGGCGATCCTAAAAGATCCATCGGATCCCTTCTACCCTGGGGTGAAGGAGTATGGAGACGTTGTCGCGAAAGACCCACTGACGGGCCTGCCTCCGGATCGAGGCGTATGTCATGAGATTGACCTGGTTCCTGGAACCAAATACTGCGTGACAAGGCAATGGCATTTGCCAAGAGATCAGTGTGACGTCATTGACCCTTTCTTCCGTGCGAAGCGCGGAGCAGGGATGGTGCGGAAGAGTAAGTATCTGCACTCGACCCACGTACTGTGTCAGAAAGCCGAGCGGCAAGTGGCGCATTGTTCATGCTTTCAACAATTTAAATGCGGCCACCATCCCAGCGCAAACACCGATTCCTCGCAAGGATGCTCTGCAGAACAACATGGTAGGCTGTACGCTGTACAGCGCACTCGACTTGGTCGATGGATACTATCAATTGCTCATGAGAGTGAGCGACATTCCATCGACAGCGGTTAGTAAGTACTCCGAGCGGTATGCTCTGGGAGTGGCTGGTCATGCCCCAGGGGCTGTCGAACGCACCAGCAACGTTCAATCGTCTTGTGACGCAGTTGTTTAGGCCCCATCGGGCGTACGCTCAGACGTACTTTGACGATATATTCGTCCATAGTCCTGCTGAGCACGGAAGGTCAGACGTGAAGAACCACATTGACCATTTGCGAGCGGTGCTCGAGTGCATGCGTACTAATAAGTCGTATGCCAACTTGAACAAGTGCGTCTTTGGCGCGTAGGAGACACCTTTCCTCGGGTGCTTCATTGGGAAGCGTGGTTTACGAGCAGACCCTGCCGAAGTCAAGGCCATCGTGGACTGGCCGGTTCCCAAGACCAAAAAGACTTACGCAAGTGGCTAGGCTTCGCCAACTACTTGCACAAGTACAAAGCGAAATACGCAGAGATGGCCCGGCCATTATCAGATCTCCTTAAGAAGGATGCACCATGGTGCTAGAACGTCGAGTACGACGGAGCCTTTGAGGCTGTGAAGGAGAGCCTCCTCCAGGCTCCAATCTTTGCGCTACCGGACCCGGATCGTCCGTTTAGCGTCGTCTTTGACGCCTCCGATTTTGCAATCGGTTGTGCTTTACTACAAGCAGACGCCGAAGGGCGTGAGCGCGTAATTGCGTTTGAGTCTCGCCAGCTGAAAGCTGCAGAGAAGAACTATCCAGTGTATGACAAAGAGCTATTTGCAATGACGTATGCTCTAGTCAAATTCAGGGTACACCTGCTAGGCTCTAAGCCTTTTGTGATCTTTACTGATCATGCGTCGCTACGCACTGCGACACAGTAGCCTCATCTCTTTTAGAGAATGGCAAGATTTCTTTCCTTCTTTGCCGAGTACAAATTCGAGGTGAAGTACAAGCCGGGGTGGCTTAATGTAGTGGCTGATGCGCTCTCGCGCAGGCTGGACTACGAGATAGATCAAGTCGCGACAGTGACGTCGTCAGTGTCTGGCTTGATATGCGGAGCGTATGCACAGGACGGCATGTGCGTAGCGCTGCTACGGGCTCTTGGGAGCGAAGAGCTTAAAGACTCTGACAAGAAATTGTCTGGGCGTTTACGCGCGCGGCTGCATCGACGCCCACTCGATGGCAGCCTGCTGTACTACATCACCGACACTGAGGATAACCCTCGTGTAGTCGCCCGTCAAAATGAGGATCTGAAGTATCGAATCCTCTATGAGGTTCAAGATACGCCCGTGGGCGGGCACTTAGGTCTGGACAAGACCTATGGCTCGGTGAGCTGGATGTACTGGTGGTCCAAGCTGTATAAGTGGGTCGGCACCTATGTACGCACGTGTGAGACATGTCAACGGACAAAGTCCGCGCCGAGCACGGCAGCGCCATAGGCGAGTTTGCCTGTCCCCGAGGGATGTTGGTAGTTCATGAGTGTGGACTTTGAGTGTGGCCCTCTCAGGGATAAGGCGGGAAACACGGGTATTGCGGTCTTTGTAAACCGATTGAGCAAGATGGCTCATCTAGCGGCGGTGCCGGACACCATTGATGGTGAGGGTACAGCTTTGCTGTTTTTAGACCGCTTCTTTCGCCAACATGGCTTGCCTGAGGCAACTGTCTCGGATCGAGACCCGCGCTTTACCGCGAGGTTCTGGACGTCCCTCTTCAGAGTGTTCGGCACTCATTTGGACATGTTCACAGTGGACCATCCGCAGACCGACGGTCAACCCGAACGTGCTAATCGAGTTGTGGAGAATATCCTCCGAAGCGTATGCGCTGAGGCGCCAAAACGCTGGAGCCGGATGCTCCCACTCGTTGAGTTTGCATTATGTAATGCAGTGCACGCCTCGACCGGCTACACTTCAATCTATGTGAACGGCTTGGTGATCCCTCGCGTCCCACTGACGCCGCCACGCAGTGTCTCAGAGCTTAATGGGGGATGGATAGCCGAGCGGCTAGCTAATGTCAGCCCTGTTGCGGCTCACAAGCAAGTCGATGGCTTTGTCTCTTTGTGACTAAGCGTAATGCGTCAAGTACGCGACGCTGTGGCTGAAAGCCAAGACACGCAGAAGAAACATGCAGATGCCAAGGGCAGAAGCAATGTTGAGAGGTTTGAGGTCGGTGACCACATTTTATTAAACGCGAAAACCCTACCAACTCATGCATTGTCTGCAGTCTTCAAGACATAATTGAGACCTCGGTTCATAGGACTGTTTAAGCTCGTGGCCAGGAAGGGCCTAGTGTAAACGATCAACCTTCCGAAGAAGCTGCGCACGCATCCGGTCCTTTATGTTGACTTGCTTAAGCCATCTCAAGACCCTGCTCAGGTGTGCGCGGAGGCGTTGGCGCCAACGGTAGCTGGTCCACAGACAGCTGCAGGGCAGCAGGTTGTAGTGCCACGGGAGACTGGATGACAGCAAGTGGTGGACCCACAGCAGGCTGATCAACAGCAAGTGGCAGAGTCACAGGTCGCGGAGCGAAGTGCTCGAGACGCAGGAGCAAGGCAAGCTGAACGTTCAGCCGAGCGACTGGACGCTCAAGGTCCGGGACCTGGTTGTGAGTCAACTGTGGTGACTGTAACCTATCCACAAGGTGGATCATCTCTTCGAGATCGACCGACGGGCGGTGAACGTGAACGTTCGCGTCGTGAACACTGGCGTCGTTTGGACGCAGACGCCGTTCCGGGAAGTGCTGACTCTCCCCGCGAGAGCTCAGCTGAAGCAAGGCCTCCTCCTGTTCTGCTCATTGAGCACGGCGAGCTCCACTATCACGTGGAACGCCTTGGGGCGCAGCGTAGACGTCAGGGTCGTACCCAGTACTTTGTGAAGTGGAGGGGTTACCTTCACTCAAAGAACTCGTAGAAGTTTGAGTTTATCCTCCGGCAAGATTGCCCTGACGCCGTGGACGCTTACGACCGGGCACATCCTGTGCCGAAGCGCCACCATGGCGTGTGACAGCGTCGCCAGGCGCTGGGCGCCTCTCACTAGAGTGGGGAGTGAACAGGTCAGTAGTTGAGCTCAGGCTCTGACCAGTGGCTGCAGCAGCCAGCTCGTACGTATGAGCGGTGCTCGCAGCGGGAGCAGGAGGTGGAGAAACCTCGTGGTGCTGGGGACGTGGTCCCGAAGGAAGCAGGTACTTCGTGCTGTGCTGAACAAGGTTCAGGCACACGCGTCTCGAAATACGCATAGCTGTTTTGAAACAACTTGTCGATGAGCTTGATCCAAATGTGGATGCGCTATAACAGCGAAAGCGGTGGTGTCCCGGACGGAGACCGAACCGCTGGCCTTTGACTTTCCAGGCCAGATTTCTACCAATGAGCTATAAAGGCGATGCCCGTAAGTTTGTTCGAGTACGGACTACTCATGGCATGAGAAGGTGGCGCCCGCGTGGAATCGAACCACCGCCCTGTGGCTTCCAAAGCCAACGCTTGACCACTGAGCTAAAAGGGTGTTGCCCTCAAGCTTGTCCATTCTAGAACACAGTTTATGGAACGAGAGAGCTGTTCCCTGGTGGTTTCGAACCACCGACCTGTGACTCTCAAAGCCAACGCTCAGCCATTGAGCTAAAAGGGTGTTGCCCTTAAGCTTGTTCAAGTGTGGACACTAGTTCATGAAACGAGAGGGTGACGCCCTGGTGGGATCGAACCACCAATCTATCGCTTGTAAAGCGAGTGTCCAACCGCTGAGCTGTTGTCGACGACTCGGATTAGTCAAAAGCATAACACTAAGCGATTTGCAGCTCTTGGAGTAGGCGCGGAGCGCGAGCGTATGTCTGATACCGCTTGAGAACAAGATGTGCGGTGCGCTTGGAGCATTGGGCCGTCGTCCGACGACGAGAAGCTGGACATCAACGATGCGTAGGCGTCTGTGAGCTCGCGGAGATGTACAAGGCTGGAGTGAGGTGTAGTAACCTCCGTCGTCTTGACAAGACGTGTCCTCGCTGAGGAAGTTTCGACAGCGAAATATTCTTATCTTAGTGGGGGGAGTGTAACGGGGTTACATGGTGTGGAACACATAGGGGTGCGGAGTACCCGGAGAGCTAACCAAACTCTCAGTACATAAGTTGGAGAGTTAACAAGGTCTCTCAGTACGTTGGCTGAAAGCCACACGTTATGCATTTGATTAGATTTAAGTATGCTAGAAGGTTAAACAGATATATCTACCCCTAGGCGGCTTGGCCGCAATAATAGTAAATAAAGCACTTCTGGTTTTGAAGCATAAAAGCTAAGATATTAACTTTGAGCCCTGGTCGTGGACTGTAAGCTCCTTTGGATATGGAACTTAGTATTAGTGACTCTTTGAGTCAAACGTCTTCCTCTGACACTAAAGCTACGGCAGCCCCGCAGTAGGTAGCCATAGAGAGGATAGACACCGTCTCCGGCTCTCGGGCTTCTTACGACAAGTCGTGAAGCTCTTCAGAGGGATTCGGTGCGGCGCGAGAAGCACGCACCGGGCCGCTTCCAAGTTGTCGATGAACAGCTGCTCCTTCTAGACCAGGGCACGTTCGTAAACGCCCTTAGAAGTGTGGCCACCGACAAGGTCACGAGGAGGGACGAGGATCTCCAGAAAGAGATCAGCCCCAGAGCTTTCCTCGGGAGGCCAATAACCTATTGAGCTGATGGCAGCTCCCTGGTTGACGGATGTCGCCACCAAACCCCCACGCATGCGCTGGGCAGCCTGGAAGTCCTCCTGCTGCTGGTCGAGGTCGTTCGTGATCTCCCGGGGCTCATGGATAGCACCCTCCTCTTCCTCTTCATCCGAGGAATCGAAGAGGTTACCCAGTCTCCTTCTCCTCGCGGAGTGGAGACTTCGAGGCCGTGGTCTTCTTAGAAGGACTAGCGTCTTCGGTTGTGGCTTTGGCTGCCTTAGCACGCGCAAGGCCCTCGGCGAGCGAGAGATGTTTGGAAGGTTTCTCCTCCTCGTCGTCGCCAGACTAGGGAGAGCCCTTAGCCTTGATGACAGGACTCTCAGAGCGTACATACGTCCTGGGACTGTGATCTCCGCGATCACTAGCGAGCGAGTGCACGCTGTCGTCGTCGTTCTCGCTGGGCACTGAAGTGTGCCCTCTCACGGAGCCCACAGGAGCATCGTGAGTGCTCCCGGACTCGGCCTCGTCGTCACTGCCCGAACCGAACTCACGTTCAGCGAACCGCGGCCGGTTGTCTGGAGAGACCGAATGTGACGGACTGCGGCGCTTGCTTGCACGCTTGCTTGCAGCCGCTTCATCAGATGAGCCGATCGCCTCCGAGGCCACCTAAGTAGCCTCCTGAAGTGCAGAGCCTTTGCCGCGAGGCTTAGTGCTCTTGACTTGCGCCTTCCCGGCAGCAGCCCTGAAACGTGTTTTCGCACCGCCCTTCGCAATGTCACGGGGCATGCTAAAGGTCGATCTGGAGACCGAGGAGAAGAGCGCTCAAGTGCTGCTCGAGGCTCGATCTGTAAAGTGAGCCTCCGCCGCGTTCGCGCAGCCAAGTCGATGTGGTCGGGAAAGCGCGGGAGATTCGAAATCCAAAAAATGATCGGCATAGAGAGGGTATTTTGTTGGGTAGGCTGTAATATAATTTGAAAAATGGTTATCTTTATCCGAACGGAGGTAGTATTAATAATTGTCACCTTTATCTAACAATATTAGTATCCTGATAAATATCAGGATATTAGCTAATTCTAATATTAGTACTAATCAAAAGTTAGTGTACAGTTCATATCGTCGGAAGATATGGTACTACCATGCCTATTCCAATCTTTAGCAGATCCTCTTTTCAAGTCTATTTGGGCCATACGGTAACCTATTTCGCCCACAGCTGGCCGCGCTTACACTCGACTTTCGTAAAGGTAGTGCATCTATATACCTATTCCTATTAATAGGCCATGTCTTCCGTCGATATGTGCTGGTATCAGTGATACCCAGGTGTGTCCGTAGGGGGTATTTTCAAAATTGTGTCCAATCCTAAAAGGGGAGTGGCGATTATACTGATTTTTTTGTATGTGCATCAAGATTGGGCACCCTTTTTCACACCCCGAGGTAATCCTTAATAACAACCTACATCCGCTTTGATTGCCCCCCCCTCATTTTTAAGGGGTACTTTTGTACCGGGAGTTCTGGCGGGGAAACAAGGTGGGTGAATTATGTTCAGTACACAAAAAATAAAAAGGTAAGGAGATATCACTTTTTTGTTCATCTCCCACTCCCTTTGTCACGTAATAGAACTTCATCTGAAGACCGTATTCGAAATATTTTGAATTATCACAATAATCGTGAAATTAGTTTCTTGCTAATAAGAAATAGTTCATTACAACGGTAAGGCGCAGCTCGAAGAGCTGTGTTAGGGGACCCTAAAAAGTTTTCATCCTGCAACAGGCGCCCAGCTTTGTGCCGACCAATTATAATGAGGAAATGTACGTCACAAACTCTCATTCTCAAAAAAAAGTCGAAATATAATTGTTTATGGATTTCATGTGTGTCATGCACGGCGAGCTCACTTCGCGGAGCTCCCGGCCGGCTTGGCCCTTACGGAGCCGATCCAGTCGATACGGCGCTGACCATATCGCAACTGTTCCGACACCCTAACCCTTTCCGACAATTGTCCGACAGTTCGGATCCGCCAATCCGATCATGACGGTGTACTCAGTTTAAGTACGATTACACTAAGTACGCTCGTTTTATAAGTACGATCATCCCAGTCAGCTTTGGAAAGGGAGTTCAATGGCACAAGGAAATGCTCTAAAGAGGCCTGTAGGCCGGGAAAACTCATTGTTTGTTTAGGGGCATTTTAGGTTTCACAGCACTGTGCTCTCCAGCCCAGCAAATTCATGAATGAGACCCGACGCGGAGGCGAGGGGCCACTATTAGAGGTTATTTTAAAACAATGTGACATCATTGTCGTAGGCCAGTCATTTGGATTAACCTCATTCAGGTTTTTTGTTTAGCCAACAAAACAGCGCCACTTACTAAACATTGTCTAGGTTCTTTACTTAGCCAATCATACAGCGCCACAAATTACCGACAGGGGCCTTGTGGTTTCAGTCTTCTTTTTCCAGAGCCATCCCAGCAGATCCCCCTTAGCAAAGGACCAGTCCAGAGCATAGTATCCCACTGTGCACACGAATCTCGCCGGCACTGCTGGTGTAGCGCTCGGATGGTAACGAGTGCCCTTGTGTCGGCTTTATGATGTTTGCGAAGAGTTGCTATTCATAAACGTATACTGACTTGTCTTACACATGTCCTACGAATTGAAGTATGTTTTGGGTTGATGTAGGCGCAGGGTCAGCAATTTGTCCGCGGTGAGGTGTGTACGGTACGTGGTGATACGGCCGTGGAGGGCCCCTAAGCGATGAAGCTTGCGCATCTCACGCAGCACGCTACTGCCGCCCCTCGCTCAGATCCCTTGCCCACGCAGGAAGCCGAGGACCGCCGATTCTGCGCGTTGGCCGACCTCGAGAGCGCGATCCTTGTGGTCCTCCGATCTCTCGTGAAGCTGGAACCCGCCCTAAAGGAAAAGCTTCATGTACGCGACGATCAAGCGGTAATCTGACTTCTTTTGTCGGTCGTTAGAGCTCCAGACGCGAGGCTGTTGTGTGTGCCACTCGAACCAGATCGATGACAGGTTGGTAGTCGCTTTCTTTCTGCGTTTCGCTGCAGGTATTTGAGCTGACGAAACTTGCTCCTGCTCTGTAGTTTGGGCTAGCTCTTCATGCGCAGGTCGCTTAAGGATGGCAGTCTCCAGCACCAGCACGCGTGCATACAACAGCCTATTGCTTTCGATAAGCTCGTTAATGACAGCAGCGTGACGACAATCCGTTCGATTGCACACGTTCTTTTCAGTGTCCTTTCTTTGTTGAGCAGGTTTGGAGGCGACATGGCTCAGCGCGACCTACCACGCCAGAAGGTCGGTGTGGGAGATGTCAGCTGCTTCCAAGCATTCTTTCACCCGAACAACGAACAAGCTCCTGGGTTCCAGAGTCTTCACTTCCGGGAAATGCATAATCAGGTTGGCGGTAAGGGTCCCAATTACTTTGCGACGCACGTTTAGCTCGCTGTTCTTCAGCCCTACACAGGAAGCGAACAGCAACTCATGCAATCGTGTCATGCGCTCCTGTGCCCCATGGTCGAGAATGGCAACATCAAGAATCGTCGGTGCCTCGTCAGCAGCCCACCCGCTCAAGCCCCGTGCTACTTTACGGTTCTCGCGTGGCGTGTTAAATGCGTAGGCGAAGCCTTTGTTGGTGTGCGTCGTGTCCCATGACCCACGATCAAAGATCCTGTCGCTCGTCCCCGTTTGCATGCATCTCCCCGCCCCGCTTGAAGGAGTGCGAGGTCAAGTTGGCTGAGGCTCCTGCAGGCTCTGACACCCGCTTCAGGAGCCGGTTCACGTATACTTAAACCCCGTCGTCGCCGCGAGCTTGGTTGGTCGCTGAAGGGTTGGCTGCAGTGGAGATCGGGACGCTTGGCTGGGTGGCGGCAGCTAGGTCAGTCAATTCTGCTGCAGGAAGCTGCGAAGAGGTGGCAGCATTGACCGAAGGTACTTGTAGTACATCGAGAAGGGGTGCTCCTGCATCAAGTGAGGGCAGGGACGGTGTCACAAGTGAAGGAAGCTGGTTTAGCAGGGATACACAAGGCGACTCCTGCATCACCAAGGCTACTGCGAGCGGGTGCAGCGGGAAGGTCACAAAATCCGCCCGATCAGGTACGAGTGTGATGCTTTGCTCCTCAGCTGTCTTCATTCGTAGCATCCGAATGTAGAAAACGTTGTCAGCTGACATTGTGATGTGGTGCTTTGTGACGTAGCCGAGATCCGATGAACGGCCGAAGCAATACCACATGAGGCACACAAGCGCTGCATATTCGCATTTCGTAGCCGAGGCGACGGATGCTGTTTTGTACACATAGCAAACTAGTGAGCGCAAATCCGCCTTTGTACAAGTTGGTGCCTTGTTAGTAAACCCTCCGTCATCACATTTTAGACAGTTTTGTTTTCTGGAGTCTTCCCTTGTTTAAGCAATATTAAGTCGGTTGGTACTCTAAGATGAGGATACTCATAAAAAAACCAAAGTTTCACATTTTAAAGTAAGAAATGGCGGTGTTGGGCGCCAACTTACCTTTCTTACCTTCGCATGTGGTGAGATAGTAGCCAAAACGATTCATCACCGCCGCTAAGCTCGTTCCGGAGCTGTCACTGAAAATGCATGCTCGGGCAACGTCCATGGATACATCCTCGACTTTCACCATACGCTCCAACGCGCCTATTCAGGTAGTACGCTCTTTTTGCGTGTTTGTAGGGATAAGTGCGGAGAGGCTCATGCCGGTTGCTGCTTGTCTCTTCTGCTTTTTTTTACTGGACATGACTGGTTAAGTGTACCCGTTACACTACTGTTCAATGTTAATTTAAAGTAGGAGGTCGGAACCAAAACAATATTGACACGACTTAAATTCAGTTTTTGTTTTTAAATACGGCACCCTTCGCGTCCAGGTTTTTCCAAACAGAGAATTTCCAGGTGTGCGTCCAGGTGTAACTAAAACCGTTTTTCTTACCGTAATTTTTCTTTTGGCCTCAGCCACTCAGTTCCAGGGGGGAAGCGTGACACGTGGCGGACGGCTGGCAGCGCACCCGGAGGACACCGAAGCGCCCTCGGAAGACCCCACCATGGCGCGAACGCACAAGACAGCGATGATCAAGGCGCAGATGGCGGAAGAGGCACGCAAGGAGGAGGAGGCTCGCAGAATGGAGGCAGCCCGGCTCGCCGGAGTAATGGACGCTCGTATCCGCGCGGCGAGATCCCAAGCACGCCAGCGTGCTGATGAGATTCGTGGCCAGTTTGGCCCTCACGCTGTAGTCGACGAAGAAGATAGTGCCAGCGAGGGAATGGATGGTGATTCAGCGGACGCTCTGGCGGAGGTACCAAGGTGCCAAAGAATGTGTTTCTGAAGCGTCAAGAGATTCGAAGGAGGGGCCGGCGGAGGAGGAGGAGGGTGAAGAAAGCCAGGCAACGGACCAAGAAAACCGGGAGGAGAATACTATGCAGACAGACAAAATGCGGCAGACCGGTGCGAACCGGCAAGGCAAAAAGAGGTCGGCTTCCATGGTAGAAGACGAAGAGCTGGTCAAGCCCCCCCCCCCTCCGTTCAAGGCGGAGCACGAATCCTGGGCGGACCTCGAAGTGAGTTTGAAGCAGTACATGGATTCGACGCGCCAGAAGATTGTGATCAAAGAGGTGATCCGAGTTTCGCGCCGTAATGCTGACCTCCGTGCACAAGTACGCTACAATGGTCGCCCTGATTCTGAGATCCCGTTGGTGCCCGTAGAAATGGAACCGTTTCAGCGAAAATATATCTGCACTCATGGCTGGCCGGAGCGTGAACGATCGTCGGGTAAGAGGACTTCTCACACGCTGCGCCGCACAGAGTGTCCGTTCCAGATGCTGGCCCAGGTTTCGAAGAAGGACGTTGGCACATGGTGCATCAAGATGAAGCGTGAGGTGTACTCTCATAACCATTTCGTCTCCGAGGGAGTTTACAGGTATTATCCAGGTATTCGCCAGGTTCCTGCTGATTCACCGCTTATGCCCGGGATTGAGTTGCTTGTGGATGCGCAAGCTGGAGCCTCGAGTATTTACGACTACATTCGCAGCAACTCAAATCACTCTGTCACCATGGATGATGTTCGCAACTTGATAGCCAGGATGAAGAAGTCCGGTAAGTTATGCTAGTGTATTATTGGGTGGGAAATGTCCTGACTAACTAAGAACTGTGTATCTATCTAGGTGTTGATCTTTATGATGATGACGCTGTTGCAGAGATGATCTTGGACTTTAACCAGGAGTCACCAGCTAATGTGGCCACGGTGAACGAAAGTGCGCACGGCGACACCGGAGTGATATCGTTGTCGAGTGAGCACATGCGTGCGATGCAGGACAGCTTCCCAGAGGTGCTCTAGATGGACTGCACACACAAGACGAACAAGTGAGTTTCTTCATATTATTTGGTGAAAAATGTTCCACTTTTTATTTCAGGTTTTTACCAGATATTAACAGGGTTTCTGTATAGATACAACTACCAGCTTCTGAGTATCGTTGCAATGGATCAATTTGGTCAAGGTCATCCCGTCCAGTACTCGTTGATGGAGACAAACTCCGATTGGCACATGGCGAAAAGCTTGGATCATTTTAAACGAGCGAACGAGCATTGGCGTTTCGTGCGTATTTTCATTGTCGATAAGGACATGCAATCAAATCGATGTGATTCGAAAGAAGCTGCCGGAGGCTCGAGTTCTTTTGTGTTATTTCCATGTGATAAAGTGGCTCCATAATGTGATTCGCAACTCGAAGAAGTTTGGCACCTATGAAGAATCTGTTCTCTTGCAGATGAAGCACATTATCACCAACATGACTTATGCAAGAACAGCTGAGGACTACTGTCTACATCGCGACGAGTTCAAGGGTTTGCCTTCAGGGATGGTCGCACAGAGCTGTGGGCGTACTTCGAACGAACTGGGATGCCGACGCTACCATGTGGGTGATGGCGCATCGAGTGGACTTGCCACACTTCAGCAATCACACGAATAATCGAGTTGAGAGTCTCTTTGGAAAACTGAAGCGCAAACTGAAAGGACATCATACGATGCGTGCTAGCCTGGCGATTTTGCTGGAGTTTCAACGCCGCAAGGAAGAAGGTTACCGGTCGAAGGTGGAGATGCCCGGGACGTTGCGAGATATTTCCTACTCTGAAGAGATACACGTCGTCCTTGGAATGACGACACGTTGGGTGGCTGCGGCAATTAAAATACAGTACGACATTTCGGTAGACAGAACACTTGCCGAACGCTACGCATTCAAAGACAATGGTGCAACAATAACTGTACGGCATGGATACCACGAATATCTTTTGGAGAAGGAAGGCTGGACGTGTGACTGCGAGTTTTCCCAGACCATGAAGCTTCCGTGCAGGCATGCCATAACGCACAAGAAGTCGTGCGGCCACCCGTTCGTGGTACCCTTCGCCATGTATTACGCGCGTCTGATTCCACTCTGTATATTAAAACCTGGAAGAAACATGGGGGTATCCCTGGACAATACATGGAGAATCAGAAATCTGAGTATTTTCAAAATCTGGAAAACCTGGACGCGAAGGTCGTCCTTTTAAATATGTAGCTCTAGCTTCCGACAAATATTTGTCAGAAAATGTCGGAATGAAGAACCTGCTCGTGTGCGATCTAATTGGCTAAAAGGTAAATGGTAATATATGATTGGATATTAATCCCAAATTCACAATCTTGCTTTTGTGTCTGTCGGAAAGACGTCCATACCGAAAAGCTCGGAGTTTGCTATTTTGGCGCCAATTCTGAAATGAAAGTGCAGGCCGACAGTCAAACCTTGTGACTTTATTCACTTTCAAAACTTTTTTACTTAGTACTTATACGAAGTATTATAGAGTGTACCTACCATGGTATTAATATTAATTTTAGTCTGGATCCCTTTGGAAGTGAGTATTTTGCCCGACTGGCTAACCGACTATACATGTACAATTATACTCCCCAACATGCATAAAATGGACTTAGCCGACGGTCTTGGCAACACTGGCTCGGAATTAATTTCTAATCCCAGACACAGCGCCTTGCCGAGTCGAGGACTTAAAGGCCGGGGTGAGGGGGGACCCCGCAGGGGCCCCCCCCCCCCCCCCCCCCCGAGCGCAGCGCAGCAAGCGAAGAGAGGGGCGGGACGGCTATAAGTCCGCGGACGAGTGCAAACGCGCTAGTGTCCTACCTTTACTCCAATGTAACCGAACTATACTATCTGTACACGTATAAAAGTCGATGCTATGTTACCTCAAAATAACGAGTGCCTTCATCTTTTTGAGCCAGGTTCGCCAGGATGCTGAGAAGGGAGGCCAGGTGTGAATCCTCGGAGCTCGCTTCCGGCGAGCTATCGGCGGATACGCATTCGAATGACCCTCCTTCGGGGACCTCCGCAGCTGCTACAGCGCCGTCACTTGCTATCGTCACCGTAAAGAATTTTGTGAGCGGCACCATGGGCGGCGGTTGTGAGGCGTTCGTGGGGTATCCCCTCGAGACGGTCAAGGCGCGGATGCAGACACAGCAGAACAATTCCAGAGCGTTCACAGGGCCTGTTGACTGTCTGAAGAAGACTTTGCAGGAAGGTGGCGTCTCGTCGCTCTATCGCGGTGCATCGCCTCAGATCTTCCGCTCCGCAATGAGGTACTGGGGTATCTCGAAAATGCCTTCTTCGTGGCTACTACCAATGCAATTAACGTGGATCTTTTTCATATCTGTTCGTTCGGCCGACGATGTAGCGCGTCGATCATGTTTGGGCTTATGGGGCAGTATCGCTATTTCTACTCCAAGACGCTGTTCGACAACCCGGACTATGCTTTGATAGCTGCTGGAGTTTCGACGGGTTTTACTGAGGGAATGCTGTATACTCCATTTGAAATTATTAAAGTAAGGATGCAGACGTTGTATGGAGGCACCAAAACTCGAATCAGCAACTGGCAGTGTGTTAGGGACGTGTATAGTCGAAATGGCGTAGGAGGACTCTATCGTGGTTTCTGGCCTACTGCTGGACGTGAGATGTTGGGTAACGCCGCGTACTTTATGGCGTACGAGACGACCAAGGATTTACTGCTCAATCGTTTTGTGCACAACGTGCCTGGATTGTCACCAGAAGCGGCGAATCTGCGCACGTATCAGTCCATCGCCTTCTCTGGCGGCTGCGCTGGCTTCATGTATTGGCTCGTGGTGTTTCCCGTAGACACGGTGAAATCGGTCCTTCAGGCCGATCGTCTGGATAAACCTCGCTTCAACGGCATAACGGACTGCTGTCGACAACTTTATGCGGAGGGAGGACCCACGCGGTTTTACAAAGGCATCACACCGTCACTGCTACGAGCTTTCCCTGCAAACGCAGTCACCTTCGTTGCCTTCGAGAAAACTATGAGCTTTCTAAATCAATTATTCTAAATCACTAGATCTTGACATCGAAGTTTAAAGTTTTCTTTTCGTTGAGGCTAGAAATCTAAAAAAAAGGATCTGGAGCAGATTCTGGTGTATCTAAAACAGCACAATCTTCATGCTGCTGGCTTCCTTGTTAAGTTGCGGAATGAAATGAAATTGCAGAAGGTCCATCATCTCAGTTGCTGTGTCTTTCAGCTCCAGCACAGTGAGCTGCTTCTTGTCCTTCTCCATGTCGAAGATCACGTGCGTCGTGTGTTTCAGCGACAGTGCGTCCATCTCCAGCAGCCTCTTGACGCGAGCAGGTGTACCCACAGCAATGGGCAGATAGTTGAACGCGAGCTGCTTGGCCTGTTCTTCCGCCTTCATGTGCTTGGCGAAAAGTTTTGCAACACGACACTTAAACGACGTTAAATGCCTATCACGAATGTCAACAAGAGGCCGTTAGAAATCCATACGCTAACTTGCTGTCATGCAGAGAAACTTACTTGATGACCTCAACACACCGCAGCGCCGACGAGCACAGAATGAGGAAGTACGGACTCTTATCGCGACGTTTTCCCTTGCCCACAAAGTCGCGCTTGAACGATGGCTGCAAGTGGTGAATGTACGACGGCAACAGGTCCAGTCTGTGCTTGCCCAGACCTTTGGGTGCCACAAAGTGCGCCTCTGCGAGACATTCATACCGTTCAGCACGCATTTAAGTTCGTTTTGAGCACGTAGGCTACGCACCATTAAGTCCGTCCGCCAGCTCGAGCGACGTCATTTGGCCGCCACGGTGCTTCGTGTAGGCATCGTTGACGATTTTAAAGTGATCGGCCTGCGTCATCCTGTGCAGTCCCTTGCCATTGTGCTTCTGCTGCGTTAGCTCATGTCAGTTGCAAAGTCTCACGTGCTTATAGTTATTTAACAGCTGCAGCGCGTACTTTGCCGTCGGTCTTACGCTTCTTGGTGGCATTTGCATCGTCCTCACTATTCATGGCGTCGTCCACCTCCTCCTCGCGGCCACGTTTGACGCCGGACGCCAGTTCCAACCCCGCCTCGTCTTCGAACTCATCTTCACTATCAGCGGACATGACGCTCTCATTGTCCGATGCGTCTACGGCCTCCGCCGTCCAGTTCATCTCCAGCTCATCATCGTTGTGGGTCACCATCTTGCTGCCAATATTTTGTTTGTCGGAACCAGTGGTGCTCTTCAAACTGTAGTAGAACCTCCACGTTACGATAACCGAAAAAGAAAAAGTTAGCGTACTCCTACTTAAGAATACTTGATTAATTTATCCACTACAGGAGTTCTTATGTGAGCATAGAGATTTATCTTGTCACGGACGCTAATCTTTCGTCGTCGAACAGATCTCGCAGATAGCGTCCGTGGCATCGTTGACGAACGTGCAGGCAGAGCATACCCAAACGCGAGTTTCTTGGCTACCGGCCATCGCCAACGCCATCGCTCGGTCTCCACTCGTGTCTGGGACTTCTTTGACTTTCACCACCTCCACCTGAGTGTTACCGGTAGCGCTGCCATTCAACGTACGGGAGAGAAAGACCGAGTCTGCAAACCCCACTTCACGCTCCAGACTCTCGTCCATCACCAGGTCGTCCGCACTGTCTTCTGATAACCTCATGAATACTGCGTCTCCGGCTTTGATCCTGATACCACAACACATTATTTACCAACTGTCAGAGGTTTTCTACTTCAGCAACGAATACACCTGCCACTTAACGTACCCGCAGTGTTTGAGTGTCCGATAATCCTCCAGTAGCTCGCCCTTGTAGTAAAGACGCTGTCGTATGGGCAATGCATCCATCTCCGAGTAGATCTTGGCCTTGAGCATATATACTGAGTCGGTAGCATTAGCTGCCACAGGCCACGTACACGCTGCACCTGGACGAAATCGCCTAGACCGCCGTCGACCTGACGTGTTAGCGTCTGACGTCAAGTTCTCGGTCGTGGGAGCTGCCTGGTCGTCGCTCAGTTGCTGAACGTTCACCACGCGGTTCGAGAAATTCTCGAGCTCGTCTTGGTGTCTTCTGTCCGAGTTTTCTTGACATTCGGCACAGATAACACCCTCCTCGTTCTCGTCTTGACATACCAACGGCACGACACCATCGGGACACCCTTCACTGCTTATAACCTTCTCGTTGCCATACTGGAGAGAAGCTTGTGAGCACTGTCGCCACACCACGTAAGATTCCTCTTCTTCCGAATCGGTGATATTAGTTTTGAGAAGACCATAGTAAAATGACATCTCCAGATCGCCGTAACGTTCAGCAAGCGCCTGTATTTCGTCCATCGTCACAAGCTCCACTTCTAACGAACTGGCGTCCACAACTTGACCCTGATGTGCTGCCAATAATCCAGGCGGAAGCACCAATTTCTGGTGCGAACACAGCAGCGAAGACAGTGTTAAAGAAGCTGGCGAATCTTCTTCCACGTTGCGAATATACTCCCTCCACTGCGCTAGCCAGAGACGAGATACCAAAAACATTCGTCGAGGAGTTCTCGCAGCGTCTCGTTTAGTCCACGACGACGCCTGCTCCAGTCCACTGCCACCTTGTGCAGTTGAAAGTTCAAAAACGTCAACAAGTCGAATGGATTCTCCTCGAGGCTTTCGTCGATACAAACAGTCTAGTGCAGAGACAGAAAGGAGCTCGTCGCGCGCGTCACGTTCCACCTGAATACACTCCTTGCTCGCCATATCATCAACTTGACATTGTGGACACGTCTCGGTTGCAGACTCGGCGAACTCGGCACGATAAGGGAACTTGGCACTAAAATACGACCATGTCTCTGCCGACACAGGTCGATACGTCCGCTTCTCTAGCGTTAGATTGCCATGCACACACGTGATGTCCTCGTTGATGGGCTTCTGCCACACACCCAGTCCATTATCCCCAGTATCATTACTGCTGCTTCCGTTCCCTTCCTTTGAAGCTGTAAAAAACTCTTTGATGTCCTGGGGCGTCAGAGATCTCCTCCCTTTCTTGCTTTTCAAAGCTGCGTGCGACAGCTCTTTGTGCAGCATCTGCAGATGCATCTTGTAGCTTTTTATCCACGCCCGACTCATCAGGTAAGCCCCTCCTGACGCCACGGCCGCCGCCACACTAGCAGGAGAGCCTCTCAACAGCTCAAGTTCCTCGCTCACTTCTTTCAATCGATCCACGTCATTCAAAAGCTTGTTGCGGAATTCTTTCTCGCACGCTGCGCAGCGATACGTGGGTGACTCGAAGGCTCTCATTGGCGTCGAATCCTCCACGTTGCGTTCTTCCCCACAATTCTCTCGTAAATACGTAAGCAATTTTGCAGATACTCGCTTCATCCTAGGCGCATTCTCGGGTGCAAAGCGTAGAATTGGCTCGTGTGCTCCATTGTCCAGACCACTCGAGTGCGCGCAGCAGAAGCGTGATACATCAAAAGGCTTCGTAAAAGGTATGTCTTCACAGTTTAACTTCGTAGTCCCGACTGCGTCAGGCTCGTCATTTGTATCCGGAGAGGCCAGCGGCGACGCCGATGGAGCCGTGTCGGAAACAATCTCCACATCTCCATTTTCGCAATTAGTTGAGCTCAACTTCTCGTCACCCGAGCATTCACTTTCTGCCACGGTGTTAGCTTCTGGTGGGTCAACAATGATACAATCATCATCTGCGTTCTGTTCCGCTGCGTTGGGCGTGGCTTCCTTCGATTCCTCCTCTTCTACTTGCGATGAGCTCGTAGTTTTTCTGGCGGAGCTATCACTTTCCTCTCCTGTAATCCAGCGACGCAGCCACTCCGTGTCAACCCAGTAGAAATGGGCAGCAGACGTGTCTGGATACGGCTGACTCTTCTCGAAAAAGCGCTTGTACGCGTCAACTCGCTTCTGGATACGAGCTTCCATTCCACTCACTTTTCTGGCGTACTCTTTAACTTCGGCATTAAACGCAACATTGACTGCCTCCACTTCGCTTCGACAGACTGTAGAAGGCTCTGGTTCCGCGTTACTGGTATTGGTGATGGCAGCAGCACCATCTCGAGTATATAGAAGCATGTAGATGTCACGTGAGCGGATTTTCTTACCGGGAGAGCGCTCTTTTGCTGCGTCAGACTTGGTCATATCAGTCACCGCTGCATCGTCAAATTCAAACCAGTCCACTGCAGATTCGTCGTCTTGTTGCCCACTCCTTTTCCCTGGTTTGGGGTATGCTACAGACGCAGTGTAGTGCCCCACGTGGGCACTTTTGCCACGATGATTCAGATAACCCTGTAACCGGTAAACCGCATCGCCAGACCCATCAAATGCCTCAGCATGGCCACTCCGGCGCAGTAACTCGGTCATATTTAGCGTCTCGTTAATCTCGATGACGTCCTGCAAGTATCAACATAAAATTGTAGAATTTTAATACCCTTAATAAAAGCCTTCATGGCGATCCATAGCGTACCGTCAGCTTCTTCTTGCGTCCGGCATTGGCATCGTAGACAAATCTCATTAGCTGCACCATCAGCGTTGACGGCAAAGACTGCGGCTTGAGTTCAAGGTAGCGTTCTGCACACTGCTTGGCGTCACAGTGCTCGCAAAAATATTTGTTCTCTCCTTCCAGCACCTCCGCCGACAAGTACGATCCAATGCACTCCTCCACGCTCTTGTGTCCTTTGATGTTCAGCGAAATCTCGTAATACGACGACGGTCGCATAGACTTGTTCTTGCACTTCAAACACTTGGTCACATAACTCATCTGTCCCTGGAAGATTCGGTCCACCAAGTCCCAATGTCTCGAAAATCTCGAGTGTCCAAAGATCGTACGTAAATGTGCCAACAGCAACTTGCTAAACTCCTGCAACATAAAAAAAAAACAATTCGTTCGTAAAAATAGTAAACCACTAGTAAAAGGTATTCCAACCTGTGCATCTTGTTGCATGACGTTGTTGAGTGACAATGTGGAGGCAAATTCCGTTGGATCATAGTAGCTTTCATTACCCAATTGCATCTGGGCGAAGAGTTTCTGCAACGCGCGCATCTGCTGCGCCTGTTCCTTATCCACAAGTTGCCCCTTGGGCTCCCATTCGTACACGGCTTGGCGGAAGGGTAAGTTGACGAACAGACACTGCAGCATGCTGTTCAGGTAGCACGTAGCGCCGAGATTACGCAAGCCACAAGGCATAGGCTTCCCATGTTTATTCGACTCACGCTCGCGCTCCCGCGGGTCGTCGCCGAACACGCGTCGGACGAGTCTCGAGCCCTGCCACACGCCCTTCTGGCTCTCCCCCAGGCCGTAGAGGCAGTTTGGGTTGTCCACACAGTTGCGCAACACGCCCGCATTCTTGCCGCGCTTGCGGTGATGGTCCGAGAAGCGGCAAGGGGGCGTCTGCAGCAGATATGGGTCAGCCAGCCGTGAGTCTCCAGAGGACTTGGGCTCGCGCTTGCGCTTGACCGACGGCATCTTGTTCTCAGTTAATAAAAGCAAGTGGGGATGCATTGATGGAAAGTGATTGGAGGAAATGGGTAATTAATTGAAGAAAATTGGGCTTCTCCCAAAAATATTTAAAACAACTTGTTTTGTGGCCGATGAAAGTCTTACAGCATAAATAATTATATAATTATTTGTACTGCACTGACAAAAACTAAGTTTTGCTAAAAACAAATCTTTCGACTAGGTAGCTGGAATATTCAACTCGTATCAGCAAAACTGAGGCAATTTTAACTGTGGAAAATTGGTCGGTGGTCCTTAATAACCCCAGTGAAATTTGTCCTAGGCAAAAATCAGTGATTATGTGGCACACATAACGTCATTTGTCCTAGGTACAACTTAAGATTTGAAAGGGAGGATTCTCGGGGCTGAAATTGCTTGATGACCTGTATATCAGAGCAACTACTGCTCGCATTTACGAAAGTGAGCTCAATGGATACTGTGCTAGCTAATACGACAAAAAATAGTATTATGTTATTAGAGACACTTTTGAAAAGGCCACTATGTCCTTGAGGACGTAGTAGTACACCAGGTTAGACGTTCTTAGGATAGATAAAGGAGCATATTTGCCTCCATGGCCACAAAAGCGTGTTGTTCCCAGCGTCGTTGTCGCAAGAGTGCAGCAAACTTTTGATTATTTATTCCGTCCGACGACAGACCTAACTGGGCTAAAAGAGGGACTCGAAAGTTCTCAAAATCGAATACTATAAATCATAGTGTTATGGGCAAACGTAACGGGCCAGATATTTACTCCGTTACTTGCTTACACTATGAGTGAGTGAGTGGGTGACGCGAGGTTCCACGACGACGAGTGAAACCCAAGCTCGCAGGACGCTGGTATTCCTACGTCGTAGTCGCCTGGGTCTACAGGATACTTCTCCGTACTCTGTGCAGTCGCACATCGTCGCTCAGTCAGCTGACTGAAGTGGTTGTTGTCCCGTATTCGCGGTCTCAAGTACCTTTTTGGTGCGCTGTCTTCGTGATCCTCGTGCCTGCTGGAACATCGTGGATGTCCCATGATGGGTGTATCCCCAAGCACAAGGAGGTCTCCAGCCGGTTCTCCATCTTTGCGTCTGTGGTGATCATCGTGCCAGAATTTCCTAGCAAAAACAGTTGCACATGCGCTTGTCGCGGAGTTTGATCTCCGCGGGAATCGAACTCACGCGTACTGCGCGTGATCGTTACCCGTTCTGACACGACGTCGCATAGTTCACGATGTGCCTCGGGACATTTGCGAGGGTCCAAGCTCCACTCCACCAGAACCTAGTCCCGCCTGGCCTGGCACCTCGATGCCCACGTGTGTCGACACCAGCGCCAGCGCCGGTGGCCTCCAAGCTGTTGTCTGAGCTGACATCTCGCTCCGCACGCTCGCTGCCGAGCGTGGTGTCTCTTGTTGATACGCCAGTGACTTGATGTCGCGAGTGTCGCCGCTACTGTCTCCGCCATCCCAGCAGTCTTTTTCAATATTCTTTATCAGCGCTTATGCTGCGTACGTGCAACTTGAAGAGGGGGGTAATGTAATGGGCCCTCCATAACATAAGTAGGTAGAATTCTTTACATAAGTAGGTGCATCAGCGCACGACTAACGTGTACTGAAATGCTGTCATGTCCCTGGCTGATATATGGGGAGCCAGACCCATTATTGGCCAATTGAACTATGACGTGTATTTGAGTGGCCAGGGCTGAAGCCTTGGTCCTAAAAAAAGGCGGAGCTGATTTTTCCTAAAACCTAAGACGCAGTCGTCTTGTTGCGAGCTTCCTCAACACTACTCACTCACTTGTTCACTCGGCTTACTCACCGAGTGGTTCAGCGGTACAGTGCCGAGCTCTCGTGCAGCTGGTCACCGGTTCTATCCCCGTGTTGACTCTAGTGTTCTTTTTAACTATCATGGCGAGCGCCTCCGTGTACCCGCGGAGGCTGGTCGGCTTCTTCACTGCGGGTATCAACACCCGGCTCACTCACGATTTGGAGCGTGATTGTCTTCGCGTATTCGCTTACGATATCGGGAACGTCTTCCAGCAAGCGACTGCGCGGCTCCCAAGTGTCTTCACCTGGGGAGAGTCCCAGCCAACGCACGCGATAGTGTTGCTCCTTGTCCCGCAGGGCACGACCCTGTGGAAACTCTTCAGTGTGACCGTCGCGGGTACCATGGCGCTGGCGAAGGTCATGGTCAACGATTCGCTCAACGATCCAGCGCTGAGTGCCAGAAGAATCTATCAAAGGAGGAGGGCCATCTTGCTGGAAAGTTGCCGCGTAGCTTAAGGTCAAATCTGCGTCCGGGATCTCGGACGGATGGTACTTCTTTAAACGTCCGACGTAGAACGTCGGATGTAGCCGTAGTGTCGAAGAAATGTCGAGCGCATAGGCGTCACCAATAGCCTTGGGTACCGTAAGCGATCCAATAAAGCGCAGTGCGAATTTGTTCGTGCCGAGGTTGGTGACCGCTGAGTTTCTGATACCATCAGTTGACAGGAGCACTCGTTCACCTGTCGTAAATGTGGCCGTGTTCTTGCGGCCAGTCTTGTCAGCATTCTCCTTCGGCTTGTCCGCTGCGTCCCGCAGTGCGTCTCGAGCATAGCGTGTGACCGCTTGGCGTTGTAATACGAAGTCGGAGATGGCTGCGGAGTTGATTGGTCGCGTCGCTCGCTTCGTCGCGTAGTTTGCTGACGCAAGTGCGCTCGAAGTAGTTCCGGGGTTGATCAGGTTACGGTTAGTCCAAGCTGCGAGAGAGAATGCCGCGGAATGTGTCACTGCGTTGACCGACGTGGGGACCGGGGATACACTCGAGATTTCATTCGCATCCGGTGTATGTACCGGTTGACCCAGTACCGGTGTTGCCGCCGGAGACATCGGAGGTGGAGTAGACGGCTTGTCGGCAGCTTCTTCCCCACCCAGCGTGGAGACACACGGTGCTGTAGAATGGCCCACGGCGAGGAGAGCAGGGGCACGCGGGTCTCGCGCGTTGTTGATGAACAAGGGCGTCAGGTCAGGCGACGCGTGTACCGCGTTGTTCAGCGCGAACTCGACCAGAGGCAGAAACGAGCTCCAGCTGGAGAACGACGTCGCGTAGCTTCGAAAGACGTCTTCGACGACGCGATTTACGCGCTCCGTCTGGCCGTCCGTTTCTGGATGGGCTGCCGTGGACATCAACAGCTTCGAGCCGAGTAGCTCGAAGAGCTTTAACCAGAAGGCCGACGGGAAGCGCGGGTCGCGGTCGGAGACGATGGATTCAGGAAGGTCATGATGGCGAAAGACCGCATCGATGAGGTGCACCGCGGTATCTGCCGCGGTGATCGAATCCGACAACGGAATCAGGTGGACCATCTTGCTGAAGCGGTCAACGAACACCAAGACACCTGAACGTCCTTTAGCATCGGGTGGGAGCTCGAAGATGAAATCCATCGACACCGAGCGCCAGGCCTCGGTGGCCACTGGTAGAGGACGCAGCGGAGCCTGCGACGACGAAGTAGGTTTCACGCGCTGGCAGATCTCGTAGGTGCGCACCCACTTACGTACCCATTTATACAGATGGTCCAATAAAAGTCGCGTGATACATCGGCAAACGTCTTCTCGCGACCGAGATGAGCGCCAAGCGGGGCATCATGAGATAATCCGTGAGCGCAGATCGGGGTCGTTAGGGACAACGACATGTGGGGCATCGAAGTTGTTGATGCTGTACGTCAGCAGCTCATCCTCAAGACGATACCGGTGAATATGGTTTCGTATAGAGCGAGAAAGAGTTCCCAGTGTGTCGGCACTGGGAGAGCGAAGATGCTCCAGGATACTGGAATACGTCGAGTCATGCTCGTAAGCAGCTCGGATTTCGTCGCGAAGTGGTATTACCGGGGAGACGCTTGTCAGGTTGACGCCTGACGTCTCGCACGTGGCACACTCGTCTACAACTTATTCCGTGCGTCGTGCTTGTCGGTACTCTCATAGGACATCGCTGTCCGTAAAGGTAGAGGGGAGGTCGCTGTCAAGTTTACCAATGTTAAATCACGCCGCGCGAGATTACACTTCCGTACACGTTCGGCGAATTCCGAAGCAACGACGTCATTGAGACGAATTACGCGTTTGACTGCATCCTGGGTGTGCCGTGGTTTTCGCGCTATTAAGCAGAGATTGACTGGTTGGCCCGGTCTGTCGAGCGTCGCAGTGACTATGATGTGAGCGAGGTGTTCACGCACCTCCTGGTCGCCCAGAAGGATTGGCCTCACGTCACCGTCGTGGTCCGGTCATCCACGACGCACGTTGTGCACAGAGTGAGCGATGGCCCTTTCTGCACGGCCTGCGCAGTGCTGTTAAATGATGAATACTCGCGGCGAAGCGGAAATGAAGACCAGCTGGCGGTCGAGCAGGGGCTCCCGCAGACGAACGAGATGGCGGTCAAGCAGGGCTCCCGTCAATTGAGCCGGTGGTCGATCAGGTGGCGCTCCCGCTAGAAGGGGGGATCTCATCCAGCGAGAGCAACTCATCCTCGAGTTTGCACTCGAGGCGGCAAAAGAAGAAGTCGAAGCGGCGTCGGCTGAAACCTCGCCGAGAGCCCGTACCAAATGACAGCTCACTGACGGAGTCGGTCTACGTGCTTGAGTATATGGAAGGTACCTCCGGTCGCCGACGAACGCTCGAGCTTGCAAACCCACCTCAAGAGGCGCAGTCAATCACTCGACTTCCGGGTCTCTCCTGGAAGAACTTCCTTCGCGGCCTCAAAGACGATGAAATCGAACATGTCTGCCTGATCACCGACGCCGAGTTGGCGTCACGCGAGGTGAATGCAGTCAGTGACGACGACGCTCCCTCGGGAACAAAGAGCGCCGAACCGAAGTCGACCCGCGAGGAGCGCTTCGCAGCGCAAACTTGGGAAGCGCTACGCGAATCCGGCAACCCAATCTACGAGTCCGCCCGCGAAAATGAAGATGTCTTTCCGGATAAGATCCCAGCTGAGTTACCAGCTGACCGAGGAATTCGCCACGAGATTGATCTCGTGCCCGGCTTGCATTATTATGTGACGCGGCAGTGACCGCTCCCGCGAGATCAGGTCCAAGCTATCGATGACTTCTTCGAGAGCCGCCGCAAGGCGGGTCATGTGCGTGAGATCACATCGCCGCACTCCAGTCCGACCTTCTGTGTAAAGAAGGCCACGGGTGGGTGGCGCATCGTCCATGTCTTCAACAAGCCGAACGACGCTATCATTCCTGCCCAGACGCCGATTTCTCAAAAGAACATGGTGCTCGACGCTATGTCGGGTAGTGAGGTCTTCATCGCCATCGACTTGGCCGATGGGTTCTTTCAAATCCTCATCAGGCTGAGCGACATACCGCTCACAGCGGTAAGCACTCCCAGTGGTATGTTTTGGGAGTGACTTGTTATGCCACAAGGCTTGAAGAATGTCCCCGCCACGCTCAATCGCATGGTATCCCATGTGCCGCGCCCGCTCCGCGATTACTTCGACGAAATCTTGTTTACCGGTCAAGACGAAGAGGCAGCTGCGTTCCCATTTACGAAACGCACAGATGTGAATGGCAAAGCTGTGATAGGCAACGAGAGCGACGATAAACTCGTTCTTAACCGGAGTTGCACGAAGAAACGTCTACATCGTGCCGATCGGGACGCTGCATCATTTATCCTACCCGTGGATGCCACGTACAAGCTCACTCAAGTAGGCTACCTGGTCATCGTTGTTGGCATCTCGGATAGAGTGATACACTTCGAGCTCCTGGTGGTATCTATTGTGTCGCAGCAGCAACAAGATCAGCACACCGAGATGCTCCAGTTACTTCGCCGGTTGGTGGGCAAGCCTCTAACTGCCCGTTACGTGATGGGTGACGCCGACGCAGCCCAGTGGAACGCCGTTGAAGAGGTGTTAAGGGAAGACTGCGAGTATACATACCTGATGTGTTACTTTTATGTGGCCAAGAAGGATTTCAAGAAAACACGCTCCATGGATTTCAACATAGCAACAGTGATGGCTGATGTACACGACTTGCACTATACACGAGCGATGCCGCCTTCCAAGAAAAGCTAGCTGTAGTGCAAGAGCGCTGGGCAAAAATACAAGGCTCTAGAGGTCTTCTCGAAGAACGTTTCGAATGTGTGGCTGAACAAACAATTCTGGCAGTGGCAGTACTTCTACACACTAAGCGGTTACACAACCACCAACAACCCCTGCGAGACTTACAACGCTGCGATCAAAAGGGACGTCACGCTGCGTCGAAAGCTCAAGGTCGATGCTCTCATACTGTAACGGGGTTACATGATGTGGAACACATAGGGGTGCGGAGTACCCGGAGAGCTAACAAACTCTCAGTACATAAGTTGGAGAGTTAACAAGGTATCTCAGTACGTTGGCTGAAAGCCACATGTTATGCATTTGACAAGGTTTAACTATGCTAGATAGTTAAACAGATACGTTTACCCCTAGGCGGCTTGGCTGCAATAATAGTAAATAAAACACTTCTGGTTTTGAAGCATAAAAGTTAAGGTACTAACTTTGAGTCTTGGTCGTGGGCTGTAAGCTCCTTTGGATAAGGAACTTAGTATTAGTGATCTATGAGTCGAACGTCTTCCTCTGACGCTAAAGCTACGGCAGCCCCGCTGCACTTGGTAGCACTTGTAGTCAATCCCGCTCCTGAGTCGGTTGACTTTATCCTCTGCGAGTATGGAACACCCCGTGTTCGCGATTTAGCCCCTGGCGCAGCAGGATGCGCTTACTAAGCTTATGTCCTTGCTTGACCCGGAGGGTGTGGCTCATCTTGTGTCGCAAGGTCCAGAGGCGGTCACCTCCAGGCTGGAATCGTTACCATCTTACGAGAAAGCGCTCTTGGAGCACGTCCAAGAGAAGATGAGCGCCGCAGCGCCGGCAGCGGCCGATGACGCGTGAAGAGTCTATAAGACTGAAACCGCTCATGGTGAGCGTAAAAACCTTCGAAGGGACGGATGGAGAGAATCTCCTTCTCTGGACCCGTGATGTCGATATGGTCATGGGATCGGCCCTGCTCCAGTCTGAGCATCAGCGCGTGGTGCTGGCTATCTCCAGGCTTGGAGGTCGCGCTCGCGAATTGGCACTAAAGTGCGGCACGTCTGTTGACGCTGCATTTCCCACTTGGGATCAGCAGCTGAAGCAACAGCTTTCGCGCGTGTTCGCACCGCCTAACCAGGCGTACCGTATCCGGTCGAAATTCCTAGCTACCCGGCAGGGTAAGAAGGACTTATTGGACTATGTCCAAGAGTTGAGAATTCTTATCGCCGGAATGGCGGCGGGCCCTCTTCCGGGACTGGTCAGCGTGACTGTGTTCATGGAGGCACTTCGTGTGAGCGCAGCTCGAGCGGAAGTTTTTTGTGTACACCCTAACTCTTTCGAAGAGGCGGTGGATGTGGCCTTGATTGCCGAGCACAACTTCAGGTCAGCTCGACCTGGTTGGAGCACTGGTAGCGCGAGATCATCGAGCTGTCCGGAGCCGATAGACCTCAGCTATGCTGAAGAAGAAGCGGAGCTTCTTGCTGCGGAGCAGTGCGCCGGTATCCACCGGTGCTTTGTGTGCAATAGCACTAAGCACTTGAGGGCCTATTGCCCTCTGCGCAAGAAGCGCGAGGCTCCGGCGAGCCAACCCTCCGGGTCATCGCCGGGAAACGGCAACTCCCAGTAGGCGCGGGAAAGGCCATTGATAACGGGTTTCCACGCGAGCGAGGAGATGATTTGTTGAAGATAACAGTAATGTTTGACATTTGGAGACTGAAACTCGGTGGTGACCCTCCGGCAAAGGTTCCACCACTGTTAGTAAAGCTGAGGGATGGTGCCAACCCGCAGAAGTGCAAGGCGAGGCAGTATCCGCCGCACTTAAGAGAGTTTTTGAAAGACTTTAACACTGAACTCGAGCGTATGGGGTGGGTTTTTGAAAACCCACAGAGTCGATGGGCCAGTCCAGCACTACCAGTGAGGAAGCCCGGCTCTTACGAATACCGGCAGACCAGTGACTACCATGCAGTGAATGCTGAGACTGAAGCTGCGGCGGGTGTGATGCCGATTCTTCGTGTCATTACGGGGCACGTACGTGGGATGGCTTATTTCGGTTTGTTTGACTTTCTAAAAGGTTTCTGGTAGCTCCCTTTGGCAAAAGAGTGTCAGGAATTTATTTCGAATATGACGGATAGTAAAGTGTATACACCTACCCAAGTGCCACAAGGATGTAGTGATGCTGCCATCCATTTTCAGCGAACGATGAAGACGTATTTCAAAGAGTTACTGTACAAGCACCTACTAGTTTGGGTAGATGACCTCCTACTGTATGGTAGCAATATTGATGAGTACCTGGAGAAGCTTCAAAAACTTTTTTCTTTGGTAAACGACTTCGGTTTGAAACTGAGTGTGAAAAAGTCGAGTCTACATCAGAGAAGCGTGAAGTGGTGTGGGAACATTATAGATGGCGCTGGAGTAACGCATGACCCCGAGCGCATACGATCACTACGGGAAATGCCGTACCAGCATACTGCTGCAGACCTACAGCAGTTCTTGTGTGCAGCGAGTTGTCTGCGAGAAAGTATTGTGGGCTACGCCGTAGCTGTGAAGCCACTTCAGGAGTGTTTCGACGTTGCACTCCGGAGCAAAAAGAAGTCGAAGCGAGCTGCCGCAGCGGTTCCTATAGTGTTTACTGCTGAGCTTCGAGTAGGTTTCGACAAAGTCCGTGAGTTGCTGGCTACATCTGCTACTCTGCACCACCCCAGTGCCGATGGAGACATGGTGCTAGTCACGGATGTCTCTGACCAGGATTGAAGCGTTTTAGTGACTGAAGTTGAGAGCTGGGACTCTACAAAGGACGTTAGCGAGCAGTCTCACCGGCTTTTGACGTGTCTAAGTGGTACATTTACTGGAGCTCAAGTGAATAGGAGTGTAATTGAAAAGGAAGCGTTCCCTCTAGTCACTGCCTGCGAAAAGCTATCGTATTTACTGATGAGACCGAGGAGATTTCGGATGTTCTGCGATCACAGGAACTTGATACATGTATTTGCGCCTGCGGAGAATATCAAGAAGCATATTCGTGGTATATTACTTCGCTGGGCACTGAAGCTGAGTGACTTTTGGTACACTATCAATCCTATCGCCAGGACTGCTAGCGTGTGGGCTGATATGTTGAGCCGGTGGGCTTGTCAGCCAGCAGAACCTGTTCGCGTGCGCCGAGTGGTTACCCGCCGGGCCCACCAGCAGGAGCAAGTCACGCTCCGCCCTCTGGACGACGAAAACTTTGTATGGCCGACACTTGACGCAGTGTCGCGGGCTCAGAAGCGACACGCACCGCGGCCACTATCATCATGGCTGGTAGAACGGTCTGATGGACTGCTATTAAAAGGAAGCTTATTGTGAATACCAACCGAAGAGCATGCATTGCTGCGTCGACTGATGATTATCTTGCATTGTGGGCCTCAAGGCCATCGTGACCGGCATGCAATGATGGCCCAGTTGGTCAGTGTGTTCTCGATTGAACGGCTCCGTGTGCACGTAGAGCGCTTCCTGTCGAAGTGCCTGTTGTGTATGCACATCAAAGGAGGGAAAATCATTCCGAGTCCATGGGGAGAAACGTACCGTAACCAGACGCGGAATGAAGCGCTACATTTTGACTTTTTATCTCTGGGTGAATCATTTGGAGACAACCAGTACCTGCTGGCACTGAAGGACGATGCTAGTCATTTTTGTGAATTAGTAGTCGGTGAGTCACCGACCAGTGCCGTGGTCGCTGAGTCTATTCTACAGTGGCATTCTCGTTTTGGGGTACCGCAACTGTGGATTAGTGACCAAGGTACTCATTTCAAATGTGAAGTGGTTGACACCCTGAGGAGTATGTTGAAGTGCGATCACGAATTTTCGGTGGCATATTGTCCGTGGATAAATGGATCTATTGAGCGGTTAAATAGGGATATTCTACAGGTTTTTTAAGTTATGATTTTGGAGTACAAGCTGGATCATCGTGACTGGGAGTCACTGGTCTCTGTAGTACAGTTTAGCTTGAACCACACACCTCTACCCTCGCTAGCCTACAAGTCACCACTGGAACTATTTACGGGGCTGCCGCCGCCGTCACTTTTTGCCACGCTTTCGTACGCAAACAACGCCAAGGTGAGATCATTGAAGTTGGGAGCTCTGACAAAATTGAGCGCTCGCTGGCCCAGCTACGTGCTAGTATTCACAATATGCACAGAGATGTCAGTAATGCGAGGGAGAAGCAAACTTTATTGAGCAAGAAATAGGAGTGTGGAGAAAATTAGTGAATTTTTCGGCTGGAGATTTTGTGCTACGCTCTCGAGTGGATGAGAAACACAAGAGCAAACTTCTAGTTACTTGGGTAGGGACGTACGTGGTGACGGAGGCTCACTCGAGACATTTTGTGGTTAGAGACTTAGTGACCGGCAAGTCACATGACGTGTACGCATCACGGCTGAAGTTCTTTGTCGATAGTGACCTAGAAGTAACTGGAGAATTGCTACAACATGTGACAAGCCAAGGTGTTGTGCTCGATGCGGACACGATTAAGCAGCACCGTTGGAATGTACAACGAAAGGACTACGAACTCTACGTTAGCTGGCGTGGTCTCGAGGATATCGAGGATTCCTGGGAGCCATTTGCTGCTATGGCACGAGATGTTAGAGCTCTAGTGGATATCTATGTTACAGCTGCGGAGAATACACAACTTGCTGAACATTGGACTCGCCTCAGCCGGCCTCAAAGAAGCGGCAGTTAGTGTACGGTCAGGTTCTGACTGTGCACTTTTTCCAAGTGGTCATGATGTACTGTTTGGATATGATTGCACGATTTCAACAGAGCCAAGTTGCAACAAGTCAAGCTGAAGTTCCATGTGACGGGACATTTTTTCGATTGGTGAAATTTTGATTAGCGAATATTTCGAGTAATTTCTACTATGATATTCCAATTTTCAAAAAAATCGAGGGGACACACTTCCAGAAGAGAGACGTTAACGAGTGTCGACGAAGCACAGGATGGAGTTACGTTCACGAGGCTAGATGAGGCTTTAAGAGAGGGGTTTGTAGTGGGTTTAGAGGTTGGATAGCCTCATACAGCTCGTGCAGTGGGCGGCAAGGCAATCTTCAGATCGGCAGTGGCAGGGTTGTCACTGCCATCCTTCGAGTGAATGGCTGGTTGAGAGGCTTGCTGGCCCAAGCTGGCAGATAGCGTAGTAGAAAAGAGAGAGTAACAGTTTGTGTTTTGCTTAATACACCAGGCAAAGACGTGAAGGGAGTGCCAGCTCCCCCATTTTGGTGTTCATTTGCGAGACCCACCACAATTGCCGAGTTTCCTTGAAGGCAGGCGAGCTAGCCGAGGTGGTCGTGCTGGGACCTGAGGAGGAGTTGAACTCCTCATCCGTCGTGGACGACGCGGTCCTATAGACACCAAGAAGGCGCTGAGCACCAGAAGTGGATCGGCGATCCTTAAAGATCCATCGGATCCCTTCTACCCTGGGTTGAAGGAGTATGGAGACGTTGTCGCGAAAGACCCACTGACGGGCCTGCCTCCGGATCGAGGCGTATGTCATGAGATTGACCTGGTTCCTGGAACCAAATACTGCGTGACAAGGCTATGGCACTTGCCAAGAGATCAGTGTGACGTCATTGACCCTTTCTTCCGTGCGAAGCACGGGGCAGGGATGGTGCGGAAGAGTAAGTATCCGCACTCGACCAACGTACTGTGTCAGAAAGCCGAGCGGCAAGTGGCGCATTGCTCATGCTTTCAGCAATTTAAATGCGGCCACCATCCCGGCGCAAACGCCGATTCCTCGCAAGGATGCTCTGCAGAACAACATGGTAGGCTGTACGTTGTACAGCGCACTCGACTTGGTCGATGGATACTACCAATTGCTCATGAGAGTGAGCGACATTCCACTGACAGCGGTTAGTAAGTACTCCGAGCGGTATGCTCTGGGAGTGGCTGGTCATGCCCCAGGGGCTGTCGAACGCACCAGCAACGTTCAATCGTCTTGTGACGCAGTTGTTTAGGCCCCATCGGGCGTACGCTCAGACGTACTTTGACGATATATTCGTCCATAGTCCTGCTGAGCACGGAAGGTCAGACGTGAAGAACCACATTGACCATTTGCGAGCGGTGCTCGAGTGCATGAGTACTAATAAGTCGTATGCCAACTTGGACAAGTGCGTCTTTGGCGCGTAGGAGACACCTTTCCTCGGGTGCTTCATTGGGAAGCGTGGCTTACGAGCAGACCCTGCCAAAGTCAAGGCCATCGTGGACTGGCCGGTTCCCAAGACCAAAAAGACTTACGCAAGTGGCTAGGTTTCGCCAGCTACTTGCACAAGTACAAAGCGAAATACGCAGAGATGGCCCGGCCATTATCAGATCTCCTTAAAAAGGATGCACCATGGTGCTGGAACGTCGAGCACGACGGAGCCTTTGAGGCTGTGAAGGAGAGCCTCCTCCAGGCGCTAATCTTTGCGCTACCGGACCCGGATCGTCTGTTTAGCGTCGTCTGTGACGCCTCCGATTTTGCAATCGGTTGTGCTTTACTACAAGCAGACGCCGAAGGGCGTCAACGCGTAATTGCGTTTTGAGTCTCGCCAGCTGAAAGCTGCAGAGAAGAGCTATCCAGTTTACGACAAAGAGCTATTTGCAATGACGTATGCTCTAGTCAAATTCAGGGTACACCTGCTAGGCTCTAAGCCTTTTGTGATCTTTACTGATCATGCGTCGCTACGCACTGCGACACAGTAGCCTCACCTCTTTTAGAGAATGGCAAGATTGCTTTCCTTCTTTGCCGAGTACAAATTCGAGGTGAAAGTACAAGCCGGGGTGGCTTAATTTAGTGGCTGATGCGCTCTCGCGCAGACCGGACTACGAGATAGATCAAGTCGCGACAGTGACGTCATCAGTGCCTGGCTTGATATGCGGAGCGTATGCACAGGACAGCATGTGCGTAGCGCTGCTACGGGCTCTTGGGAGCGAAGAGCTTAAAGACTCTGACAAGGATTTGTCTGGGTGTCTACGCGCGCGGCTGCATCGATGCCCACTCGATGGCAGCCTGCTGTACTACATCACCGACACTGAGGATAACCCTCGTGTAGTCGCTCGTCATAATGAGGATCTGAAGTATCGAATCCTCTTTGAGGTTCAAGATACGCCCGTGGGCGGGCACTTAGGTCTGGACAAGATCTATGGCTCGGTGAGCTCGATGTACTGGTGGTCCAAGCTGTATAAGTGGGTCGGCACCTATGTACGCACGTGTGAGACATGTCAACGGACAAAGTCCGCGCCGAGCACGGCAGCGCCATAGGCGAGTTTGCCTGTTCCTAAGGGATGTTGGTAGTTCATGTGTGTGGACTTTGAGTGTGGCCCTCTCAAGGATAAGGCGGGAAACACGGGTATTGTGGTCTTTGTAGACCGATCGAGCAAGATGGCTCATCTAGCGGCGGCGCCGGACACCATTGATGGTGAGGGTACAGCTTTGCTGTTTTTAGACCGCTTCTTTCGCCAACATGGCTTGCCTGAGGCAACTGTCTAGGATCGAGACCCGCGCTTTACCGCGAGGTTCTGGACGTCCCTATTCAGAGTGTTCGGCTCGTTTGGACATGTCCACAGTGGACCATCCGCAGACCGACGGTCAAACCGAACGTGCTAATCGAGTTGTGGAGAATATCCTCCGAAGCGTATGCGCTGAGGCGCCAAAATGCTGGAGCCGGATGCTCCCACTCGTTGAGTTTGCATGATATAATGCAGTGCACGCCTCGACCGGCTACACTCCAATCTATGTGAACGGCTTGGTGATCCCTCGCGTCCCACTGACGCCGCCACGCAGTGGCTCAGGGCTAAATGGGGGATGGATAGCCGAGCGGCTAGCTAATGTCAGCCCTGTTGCGGCTCACAAGCAAGTCGATGGCTTTGTCTCTTTGTGACTAAGCGTAATGCGTCAAGTACGCGACGCTGTGGCTGAAAGCCAAGACACACTGAAGAAACATGCAGATGCCAAGGGCAGAAGCAATGTTGAGAGGTTTGAGGTCGATGACCACATTTTATTAAACGCGAAACCCCTACCAACTCATGCATTGTCTGCAGTCTTCAAGACATCATTGAGACCTCGGTTCATAGGACTGTTTAAGTTCGTGGCCAGGAAGGGCCTAGTGTAAACGATCTACCTTCCGAAGAAGCTGCGCACGCATCCGGTCCTTTATGTTGGCTTGCTTAAGCCATCTTAAGACCCTGCTCGGGTGTGCGCGGAGGCGTTGGCGCCTAACGGTAGCTGGTCCACGGACAGCTGCAGGGCGGCAGGTGGTAGTACCACGGGAGGCTGGATGACAGCAAATGGTAGACCCACAGCAGGCTGATCAACAGCAAGTGGCAGAGCCACAGGTCGCGGAGCGAAGTGCTCGAGACGCAGGAGCAAGGCAAGCTGAACGTTCAGCCGAGCGACTGGACGCTCAAGGTCCGGGACCTGGTTGTGAGTCAACTGTGGTGACTGTAACCTATCCACAAGGTGGATCATCTCTTCGAGATCGACCGACGGGCGGTGAACGTGAACGTTCGCGTCGTGAACACTGGCATCGTTTGGACGCAGACGCCGTTTCGGCAAGTGCTGACTCTCCCAGCGAGAGCTCAGCTGAAGCAAGGCCTCCTCCTGTTCTGCTCATTGATCACGGCGAGCTCCACTATCACGTGGAACGCCTTGTGGCGCGGCGTAGACGTCAGGGTCGTACCCAGTACTTTGTGAACTGGAGGGGTTACCTTCACTCACAGAACTCGTAGGAGTTTGAGTTTATCCTCCAGCAAGATTGCCCTGACGCCGTGGACGCTTACGACCGGGCACATCCTGTGCCGAAGCGCCACCATGGCGTGTGACAGCGTCGCCAGGAGCTGGGCGCCTCCCACTAGAGTGGGGAGTGAACAGGTCAGTACTTGAGCTCAGGCTCTGACCAGTGGCTGCAGCAGCCAGCTCGTACGTATGAGCGGTGCTCGCAGCGGGAGCAGGAGGTGGAGAAACCTCGTGGTGCTGGGGACGTGGTCCCGAAGGAAGCAGGTGTTTCGTGCTGTGCTGAACAAGGTTCAGGCTCACGCGTCTCGAAATAGGCATAGTTGTTTTGAAACAACTTGCTCGATGAGCTTGATCCAAATGTGGATGCGCTATAACAGCGAAAGTGGTTTGTCCCGGACGGAGATCGAACCACTGGCCTTTGGCTTTCCAGGCCAGATTTCTACCATTGAGCTATAAAGGCGATGCCCGTAAGTTTGTTCGAGTACGGACTACTCATGGCATGAAAAGGTGGCGGCCGCGTGAGATCGAACCACCGACCTGTGGCTTCCAAAGCCAACGCTTGACCACTGAGCTAAAAGGGTGTTGCCCTTAAGCTTGTCCATTCTAGAACAACAGTTCATGGAACGAGAGGGCTGTTCCCTGGTGGGTTCGAACCACCGACCTGTGGCTCTCAAAGCTAACGCTCATCCATTGAGCTAAAAGGGTGTTGCCCTTAAGCTTGTTCAAGCGTGGAAACTGGTTCATGGAACGAGAGGGTGACGCCCTGGTGGGATCGAACCACCAATCTATCGCTTGTGAAGCGAGTGTCCAACCGCTGAGCTGTTGTCGACAACTCGGATGAGTCAAAAGCATAACACTAAGCGATTTGCAGCTCTTGGAGTAGGCGCGGAGCGCGAGCGTATGTCTGATACCGCTTGAGAACAAGATGTGCGGTGCGCTTGGAGCATTGGGCCGTCGTCCGACGACAAGAAGCTGGACATCAACGATGCGTAGGCGTCTGTGAGCTCGCGGAGATGCACAAGGCTGGTGTGAGGTGTAGTAACCTCCGTCGTCTTGACAAGACGTGTCCTCGCTGAGGAAGTTTTGAGAGCGAGATATTCTTATCTTAGTGGGGGGAGTGTAACGGGGTTACATGGTGTGGAACACATAGGGGTGCGGAGTACCCGGAGAGCTAACAAACTCTCAGTACATAAGTTGGAGAGTTAACAAGGTCTCTCAGTACGTTGGCTGAAAGCCACACGTTATGCATTTGATTAGGTTTAACTATGCTAGAAGGTTAAACAGATATATATACCCCTAGGCGGCTTGGCCGTAAATAAAACACTTCTGGTTTTGAAGCATAAAAGCTAAGGTATTAACTTTGAGTCCTGGTCGTGGACTGTAAGTGTCCTTCGGATATGGAACTTAGTATTAGTGACTCTTTGAGTCAAACGTCTTCCTCTGACACTAAAGCTGCGGCAGCCCCGCAGCAGGTAGCCATAGAGAGGATAGACACCGCCTCCGGCTCTCGGGCTTCTTACGACAAGTCGTGAAGCTCTTCAGAGGGATTCCGTGCGGCGCGAGAAGCACGCACCGGGCCGCTTCCAAGTTGTCGATGAACAGCTGCTGCTTCTGGACCAGGGCACGCTCGTAAACGCCCTTAGAAGTGTGGCCACCGACAAGGTCACGAGGAGCGACGAGGATCTCCAGAAAGAGATCAGCCCCAGAGCTTTCCTCAGGAGGCCAATAACCTATTGAGCTGATGGCAGCTCCCTGGTTGACGGATGTCGCCACCAAACGCCCACGCATGCGCTGGGCAGCCTGGAAGTCCTCCTGCTGCTGGTCGAGGTCGTTCGTGATCTCCCGGGGCTCATGGATAGCACCCTCCTCTTCCTCTTCATCCGAGGAATCGAAGAGGTTACCCAGTCTCCTTCTCCTCGTGGAGTGGAGACTTCGAGGCCGTGATCTTCTTAGAAGGACTAGCGTCTTCGGTTGTGGCTTTGGCTGCCTTAGCACGCTCAAGACCCTCGGCGAGCGAGAGATGTTTGGGAGGTTTCTCCTCCTCGTCGTCGCCAGATTAGGGAGAGCCCTTAGCCTTGATGACAGGACTCTCAGAGCGTACATACGTCCTGGGACTGTGATCTCCGTGATCACTAGCGAGCAAGTGATCAAACTGCCTCGAATGGTCCCGGAATTAAACGAATTGGGTCTTCTTCGAGGAGATTTGAGTCTTTGTTTCATCGATCGTCAGCGTGGGAAAAATAAGGTTGAAAAGTACTGTCGCAGTTTCAGCGACCCTCGAGGCAAAATCATTGATCGAGTGGCTGTTGCCGTCACCGCCGAGTCGCTGATCTGTGCTGCCAGTATCGTCGACTATGCGTATATCAAGAAGCTGACGTGGCTGATGAGGCACAAAGGCGGTCAAAGTGCGTCAAATGAGCATCAGATTCGACGTGATTCTGAACCGCGACCCAAATGTTGCGAAAGCTGTGGCAAAAGTTTTGCCAAATTTTCATTTTCGAGCGCTGGAATGGGTGCAGATTGCCAAATTTGTCGCCGCGTGGTGTGCAGTAAGTGCAGCGTCGTCAAGAAATGACAGTAGATGTGTCGAACACTGGCGCAGTGAAACAATGCGCACTACGGTTCTGTCTCGAGTGTCTACATGAAGCAAAGGAGCTGTAACGGGGTACGTAGCACTAAGTGTACCCTGGTTACATGAAGTGTGACACTTCATACTTCAGGAGTATGACATGTCATACTCCGGGATAAGTGGTACAAGGTACCAAGGTCATTCAAAACCAACCATTGGTTTTATGACATTGCATTTCTATAGGTAACTGATAGTTTGTATTAACCTCAAACTTAACCTACCTATAAATATACTCAGTTTACAATCTACCTTATTTAGGTCACTTCGCTCTCTTTAATTAAAGAGGGGACCTGTGAACTGCCGTTCACTGAGAGTTTGTATACTCTCGGAAGATAACTTCCTCTAGCGCAAGGTGCTGTGTGACCCCGTCACAGGAGCAGTGTGTGTGGGGAATGGCTTTGAGTGGGGTCGACACTGCATCAGAGACGTCGTCAGCTTCTGGTTCGGCGAGATCTGGCCCCTACAGATACAATACGAGAAATTAAAAAAAGTAAAACCACGCTGTTGTCGTCGTTCTCGCTGGGCACTGGAGTGTGCCCTCTCACGGAGCTCACAGGAGCATCGTGAGTGCTCCCGGACTCGGCCTCGTCGTCACTGCCCGAACCGAACTCACGTTCAGCGAACCGCGGGTTCGGCCGGTTGTCTGGAGAGACCGAATGTGACTGACTGCGGCGCTTGCTTGCACGCTTGCTTGCAGCCGCTTCATCAGATGAACCGATCGCCTCCGAGGCCACCTAAGTAGCCTCCTGAAGTGCAGAGCCTTTGTTGCGAGGCTTAGTGCTCTTGACTTGCGCCTTCCCGGCAGCAGCCTTGAAACGAGTTCTCGCACCGCCCTTCGCAATGCCACGGGGCATGCTAAAGGTCGATCTGGAGACCGAGGAGAAGAGCGCTCAAGTGCTGCTCGAGGCTCTATCTGTAAAGTGAGCCTCCGCCGCGTTCGCGCAGCCAAGTCGATGTATTTCGACTTTTTTTTTGAGAATGAGCGTACATTTCCTCATTCTAATTGGTCGGTACAAAGCTGGGCGCCTCTTGCAGGATGAAAACTTTTTAGGGTCCCCTAACACAGCTCTTCGAGCTGCGCCTTACCGTTGTAATGAACTATTTTTTATTAGTAATAAACTAATTTCACGATTATTGTGATAATTCAAAATATTTCGAATACGGTCTTCAGATGAAGTTCTATTACATGACAAAGGGAGTGGGAGATGAACAAAAAAGTGTTATCACATAGAACAGATTTGAAGTTGACAATTCAGGCTGAATTGTTAAATTTCAGCCCGGCTGACAGCCGACTTATGTAGTTTATTATCTTGTACTTAGTACATTTATCACGATTCTTGATGCTCTGTTTTCGGTTCCCGAGGCTCAGCTGCTCCGTAGATCCAATTCTTTTATTACAAACGTTTACCGTCTCTATCAGTTATAGACTCTAATTTAACCGATCTGCCCAGATAAAAGCACCCTCCCTAATAAAGTCACATCTTTAAATTTCGATTTTATTCTTGAATTAAATACAAGCGCTAAGATAAACGTTTTATAATTTCATAAGTTTGGGCACGATGTAACCGTATCGTACCGGGAGTCCTGGCGGGGAAACAAGGTGGGTGAATTATGTTCAGTACACAAAAAATATAAAGGTAAGGTGCCGGACGGACCTTTACATGTGCATGATGGTGATTATCGGATAAGGTGCCATGAGGTAGTGATATTAATAATTTATCACCCTCATGGCACATGTAAAGGATCACCATGATACCCAGGCATGTCCGGCGGACATTGTCCGCACAGGGGTACTGCATTCAGAAAAAGTACAAAACTTCCTTTAAAAGTTTTCAAAAGTACCCCTTAAAAATGAGGGAGGCCAATCAAAGCGGATGTAGGTTTGTTATTAAGGATTACCTCGGGGTGTGAAAAAGTGTGCCCAATCTTGATGCACATACAAAAAAATCAGTATAATCGCCACTCTCCTTTTAGGATTGGACACAATTTTGAAAATACCCACTACGGACACACCTGGGTATCACTGATACCAGCACATATCGACGGAAGACATGGCCTATTAATAGGAATAGGTATATAGATGCACTACCTTTAGTGGGCGAAATAGGTTACCGTATGGCCAAGATAGACTTGAAAAGAGGATCTGCTAAGGATTGGAATAGGCATGGTACCCATATCTTCCGACGATATGAACTGTACACTAACTTTTGATTAGTACTAATATTAGAATTAGTACTAATATTAGAAATAGTTAATATCCTGATATTTATCAGGATACTAATATTGCTAGATAAAGGTGACAATTATTAATACTACCTCCGCTCGGAAAAAGATAACCATTTCAAATTATATTACAGCCTACCCAACAAAATACCCTCTCTATGCCGATCATTTTTTGGATTTCGAATCTCCCGCGCTTTCCCGACCAGACTGGCTCCCATTTTGAAAGCTGGCATCTGGGGGAGATCACAGACAGTGAGCGCCAGGCCATCTGGGAGACCTTACTGCTTCGCAGCGTGGGAGAAGTGGTCAAACATGGAGAGATCGTTCGGGTTGCAGCGTACTTCCGTGTGGGCCGCCAAGTTGTCGAACGAATTTGGAGGCGTGGAATCAATTCGATGGGAGATCGAGTAGCAGCCGTGGTCAAGTCAAGGAAGAGCGCATGTGGTAGGAAGAAGTTGGATCGAGCTGAGCTGTGCGAGAGAATCGCTGCAGTTCCTGTCAATGAGCGCGAAAACCAGCGATCTGCTTCAGCGCGCGTCCAACATGAGCTGCTACCTGGTCAGCAGCTGATCAAGGAAGACTACATACGGCGTGCGCTCAGACAGACCCGTCCACTACTTACACCCGCGCA
>NW_003303757.1:5040674-5043204 GCF_000142945.1 Phytophthora infestans T30-4
TTCTCATAACCGGGGTCCGATTGATATCCTTTACTAGCAAACCAGGAGCATAAAGATTGCCAGCTTTCGGCAGTTTTTTTTTTCCTGAATGTGTAATAGCGTTATATTTGAAGAAATTAATGCATAGGTGCTGTATTTTATGATTTTGTAAAAGGTAAAGAGTCTACTGAACCTAACTACGAATCGTCATCTTGTGTGTACTTAAATCTATGGTTTACTTCTAAAGTCGCAATAAAAACCGAGCAGCCTCCACGTTGTCGACGAACAACTGTTCTTTCTGAACAAGGGCTCGTTCATAGATGCCCCTAGAAGTGTGGCCGCCCACAAGGCCACGAGGAGCGACGAGAAGCTCTAAGAAGAGGTCAGCCCCAGAGCTCTCCTCGGGAGGCCAATACCCTCTTGAGTTGATGGCAGCTCCCTGGCTGACGGGTGCCGCCACCGAACCCCCACGCACACGCTGGGCAGCTTGGAAATCCTCCTGCTGCTGGTCGAGGTCATTCGAGACCTCCCGGGGCTCAACAATGGCACCCTCCTCTTCCTCTTCTTCCTCCTTCTTCTCCTCTTCATCCGAGGAGCCGAAGAGACTCTGATAGGAGCGTCGAGTCTCCTTCTCCTCGCGGAGTGGAGACTTAGAGGCGGTACGCTTCTTTGAGGGCTTGGCGCCTTCGGCTTTAGAGGCCTTAGCGCGCGCAAGACCCTCGGCAAGCGAGAGACGTTTGCGAGGACTCCCTTCCTCATCGCCACCGGCTTTGGGAGTGCCCTTAGCCTTAACGGCCGGACTCTCAGAGCGCACAGAGGTCCTGGGACTGTGATCACCGTGATCACTAGCGGACGACTGCACGCTGTCTTCTTTGTGCTCACTGGGCACTGGGCTGTGCCTTCCCACAGAGCCCGCAGGAGCATCATGAGTGCTCTCGGACTCGGCATCGTCCTCATTGCCCGAGTTGAACTCACGTTCTACGAACCGAGGGTTCGGACGATTGTCTGAAGACGAGGGCGACGGACTGCGGCGCCTGCTTGCGCGCTTGTCCGCAGCCGCGTCACCCGAGGATCCGATCGCCTCGGAGGCCACCTGAGTAGCCTCCTTAAGTGCAGAGCCTTTGCCGTGAGGCTTAGTGCTCTTGGCCTGCGCCTTACCGGCTGCAGCCTTGGAGCGTGTCTTAGCACCGCTCTTAGCAGTGCCACGAGGCATGTTAACGGTCGAAGTGGAGACCTTGACGAAGAGCGCACAGGTTGCTGCTCGAGGCTCTAACTGTAAAGTGAGCCTCCGCCGCGCTCGCGCGGCCGAGTCGATGGTTTTCGACTTTGAGAATGAGAGTTTGTGACGAACATCTCTTCATTCTGATTGGTCGGTAAACCGAACCTAAGTGGGGGAGGATGTAACGGGGTACGTAGCACTAAGTGTACCCTGGTTACATGAAGTGTGACACTTCACACTTCAGGAGTATGACATGTCATACTCCGGGATAAGTGGTACAAGGTACCAAGGTCATTCAAAACCAACCATTGGTTTTATGACATTGCATTTCTATAGGTAACTGATAGTTTGTATTAACCTCAAACTTAACCTACCTATAAATATACTCAGTTTACAATCTACCTTATTTAGGTCACTTCGCTCTCTTTAATTAAAGAGGGGACCTGTGAACTGCCGTTCACTGAGAGTTTGTATACTCTCGGAAGATAACTTCCTCTAGCGCAAGGTGCTGTGTGACCCCGTCACAGGAGCAGTGTGTGTGGGGAATGGCTTTGAGTGGGGTCGACACTGCATCAGAGACGTCGTCAGCTTCTGGTTCGGCGAGATCTGGCCCCTACAGATACAATACGAGAAATTAAAAAAAGTAAAACCACGCTGTTGTCGTCGTTCTCGCTGGGCACTGGAGTGTGCCCTCTCACGGAGCTCACAGGAGCATCGTGAGTGCTCCCGGACTCGGCCTCGTCGTCACTGCCCGAACCGAACTCACGTTCAGCGAACCGCGGGTTCGGCCGGTTGTCTGGAGAGACCGAATGTGACTGACTGCGGCGCTTGCTTGCACGCTTGCTTGCAGCCGCTTCATCAGATGAACCGATCGCCTCCGAGGCCACCTAAGTAGCCTCCTGAAGTGCAGAGCCTTTGTTGCGAGGCTTAGTGCTCTTGACTTGCGCCTTCCCGGCAGCAGCCTTGAAACGAGTTCTCGCACCGCCCTTCGCAATGCCACGGGGCATGCTAAAGGTCGATCTGGAGACCGAGGAGAAGAGCGCTCAAGTGCTGCTCGAGGCTCTATCTGTAAAGTGAGCCTCGGCCGCGTTCGCGCAGCCAAGTCGATGTATTTCGACTTTTTTTTTGAGAATGAGCGTACATTTCCTCATTCTAATTGGTCGGTACAAAGCTGGGCGCCTCTTGCAGGATGAAAACTTTTTAGGGTCCCCTAACACAGCTCTTCGCGCTGCGCCTTACCGTTGTAATGAACTATTTTTTATTAGTAATAAACTAATTTCACGATTATTGTGATAATTCAAAATATTTCGAATACGGTCTTCAGATGAAGTT
>NW_003303757.1:5043304-5045593 GCF_000142945.1 Phytophthora infestans T30-4
CTCGACCGCGGTAGTGCTCAACGGGGAGCGTCAACTTCTCGACCACCGACTCATTGAACGGGAACCCCCTGTTCGACCGACCATTTCGTTCGTCTGCGTGAGCTCCTGCTCGACCGCCATTCTCGTTCGTCTGCGGGAGCCCCTGCTCGACCGCCATCTCATTCGTCTGCGGGAGCCCCTGCTCGACCGCCGTCTCGTACATCTGCGGGAGGCCCCTGCTCGACCGCCAGTTGGTCTTCATCCCCGCGGCGCCGCGGGGACTCGTCAGCTAACAGCACTGCGCAAGCCGTGCAGAGAGGGCCATCGCTCACTCTGTGCACAACGTGCGTCGTGGATGACCGGTCCACGACGGTGACGTGAGGCCAATCCTTCTGGGCGACCAGGAGGTGCGTGAACACCTCGCTCTCGGCAACAAGTACTCGGACCGGGACCTCGTTTCGCCTGGCCAAATCGTGCGCTCCATCACGATCCGCTCCGACGACCGCGTAGACGCAGTCAGTCTCGACGTGACGGATCCCACCGGGCAGAAAACCACTTTGTATCACGGCGGCAACGGTGGTAACTCGAAGATCCTCTCGCTACGTGACGACGAGCACATCATCGGTGTTCAGGCACACTGGGGGAAGTACTACCGCAAAACGCGCATCATGTACGTCGAATTCACCACTGATAAGAATAACACCATTTTTGGCGGAACCCCGGCGGTTGATGCGGACAGGAAGGGTAAGGACAGCGCACCAGAGGGCTACCAGTTGGGCGGCTTCGTCGGATACAGTGGTAACGAGTTAGACTCGATGGGAGCCATTTGGACTAGCATTGAGTCGGTAGCGTCTATTTGAGCTACAGCTCTATCACATGTCAATCAGAGTAAAAGCTATTTTACTGACGCTAGCATGACATTTTAAGGCGTTTAAGCGGGTAATGTCAGACGGCTCGCTTGCTCTAATCTCCCAAAGGGAATTGTTTAGACTGTTACAATTAAAGTGTCCGGCACTACAGGTAGAACAGCGTATGGAGGCCTGCATGAGGACTTTGCGAGCGATCGGGCTCGGCTTGAGGGTGATCAACTATGACGACGCATCTCACCTCAAAAACGTGCTACGGATAAAGTTGCGCCATCGAGGACGCTCGGGGGCTTGCGGGTCGGAACGGCGACGTCGCAGTTGTTCCTCCATGCCGGGAATTGGTGGGGGTGCGCGTTCCTCAATCGAATGTCGATTGGTGTGCTGCAAAGGTATCCACTGTCACTTTCGCACGGACACATAGGAATGGAATATGTACCGACCTGAGTGCGACGTGCTTTGGAGTTGACTACACTGTTGTGCGTTTGGGATGTCATTCTCTTAATGCCGTTCGTGCCATCGTCCGCGTGTATCTGCTCCAAGTACCGTTCGCCTGCAGGTTGATCGTGAGTCCAACCCCTTACTCTGCCGTTGCTTATTTATAACCATACTAAGACTTTGTCCTACCCGGACCGACCTAATCTCTTGGCGCTACCAGTCAATACCCTACAAGCTATGCCTCTCGAGTATTGACGGCAGGCATAATCCAGCCCTATGCAGGGACTTACCGGAAAAGTGTACACGTGTCTTGGACTAGGAAAATTCTGCTCTGTTATCTTCTGGGAGCCCTTTCGGCTCCCCCTATTTAATCCTATGCTTCTCATACAAATATATAATGAAATGTAGTCGTTTCGGATCTCTACCGACCCTTCAGCTGAGTTCCGGCGACCGTTGAGCTCAGCGGCTGTCCGGATAGCATATCCGGACAAATCGCCGAGTACTTACCGTGATCCTTGGCTCCTAAGCTCTGGGTTATTAGACCGAGCCGATTCTTGACCTAAAGTAGGTCGGCGTATGGTCGAATCTGGAAATCCCTACACCACAACTGCCCCGGTTATGATACGAGCCGAGCTGGTGAGGGTCTTAAATCCTTCATTTTGTTCTGCCACCGCTGGTCCGTACTCGGCTGATGACGTCTTTGCGGCTCCCCACCACCTTCTTTGGTACGTTCGTTGCCTCCGCTGTCACTTCACTTGGCAGCTCCTTACTCTTCGCATGTTGTTCCAGCACAAACCCGTGGCACCATCTTTCTTCTCCAACCCCCTCGGCGAGGGTGAAGACGTGGCAGCTGAATCGATTCCCTCGACCCGGTCGATACTCGTGTGGTCGAGCGACCGCCATGAAGCTGGGCTTGTTTGAACCTGACAAACTTCCCATGAGTCTGAGGCGAGAGTCCGTGAAGAGTCTTTCTTCGCGTGGCCCTTTCCTGATACCACCGGAGCTTGCC
>NW_003303757.1:5046860-5053226 GCF_000142945.1 Phytophthora infestans T30-4
CCGGCCCCCCCCCCCCCGCTACCGCTAAAGTTCCAGAAGCCCCACTGAGCGCCCCTTCAGAATGTGGCGATGTAATTGCCGTCTTAGATCCGTTTTTGTATCTGTAGTTGCACGGCGGAGCATGAACGCCTGTGCCTTGCTTAGTTTCTCACTGTCAGCTCTCGGTCATAAAGCTAGCTTCACAAATTAATAAACGCTCAAATGAACGAGGCGGAGCGCTGCGCAAAAAAAAACAAATGGTTATCTTTTTCCGAACGGAGGTAGTAAGACTTTGAGTACATGTAGGACATGTACTCGAAGTCTTAGACGTCGTCACCTGATTTTGAGAATTTATGCGCGCTTAGTCTTAGGTCCTCTAATGTCAAATGTTTAAGGCTCTCCCTACGTTCACCAGTTCACGGGTGTAAAACAGCCATTTGCTTCAAGGAATATCGCTAGGGCGAGGCTAATGCAAAAACCGGTATGGTCGGTATTTCTGAAAAAAATGTCTAAATCTTGGTGAAGCATCGTGTGTACCACATACCGTTGTCCGAGGAATTAGCTTCTTGAACATTCATTTTTCAGAGTCATTAGGAAAACACCTAGATCTTGGAGGAAGTCTACATTTGTCGTGGAGGTACGATTGCAATTGTGTGTCTCATATTCGTTAACTAGCTTGTAACATCCAAAAGGACTGACTCAAACATGTTGTATCTGCAATCGTCCAGGTCTTTAGCAGAAGTAAATTCAGGAGTCAGCTGCACCAGGTCTTCGTCCACTTTAGTGTTGTGAGCGACATTGATATAGGTCTCAAACCACTTCACAATAAAAACCCCACAATTGTGCCCGTCGTCTTGATACCACGCCGAAGACCGGCGGATAGTTAACTTACATGCTTGGCCGATCACTGGCACAACTTTCTTGGTCATGATTGTAGTCACTGTGCTCAAATATTCCTCGTTGTGTTTAGGATCGTAGATCCAGATTGTCTTACAGCCAAAGTCGACGATCGCTCCGCACCAATGGCTAATGTCAACGACGATGTAGACTGGAATCAGGATGACGCGACTTTGGCAAACTGTACTCAGCAACTGTTCCCTGGTATCCAACATTCTTGCACGGTCTGCAGCGTCTTGAAACCCAAGAAAAACTGGATCAACGACGTGCACTTGGGTGATTCTACCACTATTTTGGGTACGACTCCATGGTTCCGCTACCTTCAGTGCCGCTACAAATACGCACCCGTCACTAAGCCACATTTCACCCGCAAATCTTGTCAAGTCGTCAAACTGAACAAGTGTTTCCCCGCTCGTGGATTTCAACGACGTGTACACACCAATCTTTTGCACACGCTTCAATATTTCGCAGCGGGTCTCTGTTTGGGGCTTCGTTTCGATCCACTTCATCAGCTTCCGAACGGCATATATTTTTTTCTTCAGACAATGCCATTCATACATAGTGTCAATGTCGACAAGAGAGAATGATCCCACATCCAAAATTGAAACGGTGATGTCCTCGTGTGGTTATGTACGACCATACTCGCTCTGCCCTCTCGAGATGGCGTTCCTGCCGGGTGTTTGAGCTTTTAGGACGAGTTGCTCTGGAAGTACGTATCTTATATTCGTCTCCATGCTCTTTGTTGTTCCCGGAGTAACCACATGTCCTTTCGGTCGTTTGAAGACAGCATCATCATGCCTGGGGCGAATTGCATTGAACACGGGCTCTATTTGCTCCAGCGACAGTTTCTTTTGATCCACATATTCACGCAAGGTGGACAATGTGGTGTCTCCATAAGTGTTTATCTGCTGAATAAGCGCCTTGGTGTCTTGAAACTCCTTTCGACGCTTGGCCTTCTTTGTAGAAGCTTTTTCGCGTGGTCTTCCTGCAGGTTTACTGGACGTGTTCAACACAATGTTGACTATTTCATCGCTCGAGTCGCTGTCTGAAATGTAAAGGTTTAGCCTCCGTCTAGCTATCGCAGTTGAAACCTGGGTGGACCGTCCTTCCTTTTCGATTTTTATCTCCATCGGCGAATCGGACGCCAGAACACGTCCAGAATTGGTTGTATTTTCACCAACACTAGCTGAATTGGTGACACCATCACCAGTATTTTCACCAACACTAGCTGAATTGGTGACACCATCACCAGTATCATCACCAGAATCATCACCAGTATCATCACCAATATCACACGAATTGGTGACACCATCACCAACGTTGTCACCAGTGTCTTCCAAACTTGCAAGTTATCCAACGATACTTGCGTCCGTGTAGGATGGCGGTACATCACTGTGACGGGCGATTTTCTCCAGGTTTTCCAAATGGTTAAGCCAAACGCGAAAGCTTCGTGACCCTTTGTCTGCAATAACTTCGGCTATCCTCTGGCACACTGCAAACCCCGATCGATACTTCTGATTATGTCCAAGGACACGTCTTGAAGGCGCTTCAACATCTTCGATGTAGAACTTCTGTGTCATATCAGGAACACTTGAGTCTTCTCCGTCATCCGCAAGCAACCATCTCAGCGGAATCGCCTCACATGGAATAATAGATCGAAATTTTGAATGTTGCCGCCGCAAATACAGGATGTGACGGCAAGGAAGTAACACGGTCTGGTAAAAGGCGCAACTGCAGGAGCTCTCATACAAGCTGACAGCATATTTCGCACCCGAGGCTGTAGAACTAGAGAGAGTAAAGGTATTTCCCTCACTTAAAACAACGTACGACACTCTTCCGCTAACGTGATACTGCTCCTCGACCAACTTACATGCGTAATGAGTAGCGCACTTTGTCAGGGCAGTCATCTCGTCATCGTAATTTTGATTGTAGCGAAAGCCGACGCGCTTGGCCTTCGCATTATACACGTCTTCTGCAGACTGTTGTAGAAATAGGAGATGGTCGATACACTCATCCATAGCCATATGACGATGTAACAAGTCCTTTGCAGCACCCCAACTGGCTTCGAGACGATTGTTTGTGTTGTTGTCTAGATGCGGGATGTTTTCGCGCTCAAAGGTACACCACAGTTCCTTGCAGTTTAACCAATTCTCCTCGAAGTAATCCAGAAACGTGGGTTTACTCGCACACAGTTTCCTCAATGCCGACAGGTAATCATCGAAAAGACTCTCATTCTCCGCACGAACCATCAACGTCAGGGTATTTTTCACGTGCATCTTCTCAAAACTGGAGAACCCATAGTCTGTCTTGCTCACCGCTCGCTGGAGATAGTCAATAACGTGAAAGTGGCAGAGGATGATAGTCGCACAAGGAAATTCATCGCGCAGCAGCGCCAGTTCCGTGAAATCCTTGTCAATGACGATAACCTTCACATTCTTCCACTCTGTGTTGTTCTGCTTGAAAGCTCTTACTGCGCACTCCATGTTCAACCTACTCTCTCCGTCCACTAGAGAATGTTGCGCAAAAGCTCCACACCCGAACTTGTCCGTAATCATGAAACTGAACAACCGATATCTGTAGAATGATCAGAAGGTGTATTAGTATTAGCTGGTAAATCACTCACAACTTCTACGATACCGATGTGCTGGTGACCACAACACCAACGTATTGGTAAATGCAACTCCAGTTCATACGACGTACCGATTGATGTTGGTTCCGTAGGTCGCATCGACGCAGACAGCCTCCGGAAACTTGCGCATCATCCGTCGCATGTGGGCCGTCTGGAATGTAATGCACGTTGTAAGCCCCGTAGATTTATCGCGAAAGACGTTGACAGCGTTGCCAGGCCCCTCACTAAAGTCTTGAAGCACTTGAGCCACGCGCACGTTGTCGTCCTCAGAAGTGTAAATCTCCTTACGCGTCTTAGCAATGAGATTCTCGACATCCTTGCGTAGAACAACCTTTCCCGAGACCTCCTTGAGATAGCGCATAATCTTCTTCTTCTTAGAACCGCCTAAGACAATTGAAAACGGTTCGGAACGATTATAGCTAACAGGGATATAGAGAATCGTTACCTTGCATCATCGTCCTGACGACACGTTGCGTGCCTGGCGAAGTAATTTTTCGGGCTTCTGCGTAGGTATAGTAGACGTCTCGACCGACGTCGTGGTTGTGAGTGGCCACGTGCTTGGTGACCCGAACTTTGTAATTCTCGTTTCCTTCCTTGATAAGAACGGCAGTCAGCTTTGCAGGGCAGTCGATGGAACGGATGTTGTGGTTGGCTCTCGCTCCTTTCCCCCTGGGATTGAATCTCCACCCGTGCGTGCAAATAAGCGTTTTCGTTTAGAGCTGTAGCGACTCGTCAAAAATAACGGGAGAAGTCCCGCGGCGCAAGGCTACAGCTCGACGCTGTTTGTTGCGATCGCCCACGGAGTTGGTGGAGCGAATCTTGTACAGTTGATGCGTCTCTTCCTGGTACCTATCAATTAAATAAATATGAGTTTTTATCTCATATAAGAGAATTTGTAAGCATTACCTCTTTAGCTCCTCGTGGAATGCGTCCTAGGACTTAGATTCCCCGCTAAAGGGGGGGGGGAGAGACGCTGACGCCTTCGATATCCTCGGCATCATTTCCGCTGTTGTGGTCGCTGTCGCTGACATGGGCACGCTTCTTCGTCTTCCGTGACGGCATCGCTTGCTGGTGAGTGCTGGTGCTGGAAGTGTAGAGAGGGGGATTTTGAAACTGAGTGGCCAGCAAAATCTCTAAATTCTTAAAAATCTCAAAATGAGATACCCTTACCCCGGTATTCCGGTAACCAAACCCTGGCCGTTTTCGTAGCAATTGTACTGGTGAACGTGACTGCAATCCCCCGCAACATGTAGTCTGGACTGGAAATATCATGTATAGCAGGTTACCATGTTTATTAGGGATAGGTGCTCAGGAGACAATGTAATACTACTGTAGGTACCTTGAGTCGTCGAACGACGGTATCGACATCGTCGGGGTGATCCTCCGTACATTTAACTGGATTGAGTGTCGCTGTCAGGGAGCTCTGTCTACAACACTACGCGTAGTGTACAAGTACCCGTATGCAAGAAATACAATACTGTACCTATTAATAATACAACATGTATTAGAGAACTGAAGTTTCTGGAGTTATCCGATGGTTGCGGAGCTAATCGAGGGTTGCGACCCAGTAGAGTTAAGTATTGGAGCATCTCAAGATATCTACACAGAAATCTATAGTTGGCTAATTTGTTTTTGCTCAGGCATTATTTAGTCCCAGAAACTGCAGCTCTCTATTTTAATAGAAAACTGGAGTGAGGTCCTGCTCGACCTAAACTTTTAAAAATATTAATAGCGTGCGGTGTATTGTGCTATCAGTATTAAGACCTCTGACTAAACTGTAATAGCGATCTTTAGCGAGCCTGTCCTGTCCCGCCAAGTATCTACTCGCTGTGTTCGGCCTAAACTTGCATAGAGAGCCCCGCTTGCAGCACTCCGCTTCAAATATAATGCCTCTTCAACGGAATCAGTTCTCGAGAGTCTGCTGTTCGGGAAGAGATCCCAGCGAGTCCTTTGTTTTCTTAAGCTACTGGTACAGAAGCTGGGCTGGTTTCAAGAAAAACCTTAAACGAGAGACAACCTAGTTTGTAAGTCCCACAGATACGGAAGTGCAGCTTAAGTCTGTAAGGTTCCAACACTCGCACCGAGTATTGACTCAATAATTCAGTGATCTCTAGATGCATCTCGAGAATCGCGTTCGAATACATGAATATAGAGCTTGGCGTGACTTGCGCGGCGTTTGCGAAGATAAAGAGCTGGTTGATACGAACCAGAATGATCAGTATTACTACATTACTATGTACTTTAGTAATACCGGTACATTGCGAATTTCAGAGACGTTTGAAGCATCGGATGAGCAGCGTACCAGTTGTACGTTCTGTTCTGCAGTGCAACAGCGTCTAGGGCTATCTGCCAGTTGCGGATAGCCCTAGACGCGTAAGCGGGAGCCCCTGCTCGACCGCGGTAGTGCTCAGCGGGAGCGCCAACTGCTCGACCACCGGCTCAATTGACGGGAGCCCCTGCTCGACCGCCATCTCGTTCGTCTGCGGGAGCCCCTGCTCGACCGCCATCTCATTCGTCTGCGGGAGCCCCCTGCTCGACCGCCGTCTCGTACATCTGCGGGAGCCCCTGCTCGACCGCCAGTTGGTCTTCATCCCCGCGGCGCCGCGGGGACTCGTCAGCTAACAGCACTGCGCAAGCCGTGCAGAGAGGGCCATCGCTCACTCTGTGCACAACGTGCGTCGTGGATGACCGGTCCACGACGGTGACGTGAGGCCAATCCTTCTGGGCGACCAGGAGGTGCGTGAACACCTCGCTCTCGGCAACAAGTACTCGGACCGGGACCTCGTTTCGCCTGGCCAAATCGGGGCGCTCATCACGAACCGCTTCGGACGACCGCGTAGACGCAGTCAGTCTCGACGTGA
>NW_003303757.1:5053326-5167615 GCF_000142945.1 Phytophthora infestans T30-4
CGGCAAGGAGCATCATGAAGTGCTCTCGAAACTCGGCATCGTTCCTCACTGCCCGAGTTGAACTCATGTTCTACGAACCGAGGGTTCGGACGATTGTCTGAAGACGAGGGCGACGGACTGCGGCGCCTGCTTGCGCGCTTGTCCGCAGCCGCGTCACCCGAGGATCCGATCGCCTCGGAGGCCACCTGAGTAGCCTCCTTGAGTGCAGAGCCTTTGCCGTGAGGCTTAGTGCTCTTGGCCTGCGCCTTACCGGCTGCAGCCTTGGAGCGTGTCTTAGCACCGCTCTTAGCAGTGCCACGAGGCATGTTAACGGTCGAAGTGGAGACCTTGACGAAGAGCGCACAGGTTGCTGCTCGAGGCTCTAACTGTAAAGTGAGCCTCCGCCGCGCTCGCGCGGCCGAGTCGATGGTTTTCGACTTTGAGAATGAGAGTTTGTGACGAACATCTCTTCATTCTGATTGGTCGGTAAACCGAACCTAAGTGGGGGAGGATGTAACGGGGTACGTAGCACTAAGTGTACCCTGGTTACATGAAGTGTGACACTTCACACTTCAGGAGTATGACATGTCATACTCCGGGATATTTGGTACAAGGTACCAAGGTCATTCAAAACCAACCATTGGTTAAATGACATTGCATTTCTATAGGTAACTGATAGTTTGTATTAACCACAAACTTAACCTACCTATAAATATACTCAGTTTACAATCTACCTTATTTAGGTCACTTCGCTCTCTTTAATTAAAGAGGGGACCTGTGAACTGCCGTTCACTGAGAGTTTGTATACTCTCGGAAGATAACTTCCTCTAGCGCAAGGTGCTGTGTGACCCCGTCACAAAGGGTAAGGACAGCGCACCAGAGGGCTACCAGTTGGGCGGCTTCGTCGGATACAGTGGTAACGAGTTAGACTCGATGGGAGCCATTTGGACTAGCATTGAGTCGGTAGCGTCTATTTGAGCTACAGCTCTATCACATGTCAATCAGAGTAAAAGCTATTTTACTGACGCTAGCATGACATTTTAAGGCGTTTAAGCGGGTAATGTCAGACGGCTCGCTTGCTCTAATCTCCCAAAGGGAATTGTTTAGACTGTTACAATTAAAGTGTCCGGCACTACAGGTAGAACAGCGTATGGAGGCCTGCATGAGGACTTTGCGAGCGATCGGGCTCGGCTTGAGGGTGATCAACTATGACGACGCATCTCACCTCAAAAACGTGCTACGGATAAAGTTGCGCCATCGAGGACGCTCGGGGGCTTGCGGGTCGGAACGGCGACGTCGCAGTTGTTCCTCCATGCCGGGAATTGGTGGGGGTGCGCGTTCCTCAATCGAATGTCGATTGGTGTGCTGCAAAGGTATCCACTGTCACTTTCGCACGGACACATAGGAATGGAATATGTACCGACCTGAGTGCGACGTGCTTTGGAGTTGACTACACTGTTGTGCGTTTGGGATGTCATTCTCTTAATGCCGTTCGTGCCATCGTCCGCGTGTATCTGCTCCAAGTACCGTTCGCCTGCAGGTTGATCGTGAGTCCAACCCCTTACTCTGCCGTTGCTTATTTATAACCATACTAAGTTACGCATATTATTACCTTTCCAGCGGAACACCACGCCGGTATCGCTCTCCCACTTGGCAATACGGTTCAACAGTATCGTGGTGTATTTAGGCAGCTCTCTCTCAATACGTAAACGTGTCTTCTCGTCGGGGGCGCCATACCTAGTACGCAACCACCATGAAAAAAAAGAATAAAACATAAACGTTGTATTTGTTAAAGATGCAACGTACTGTGTGCGAGCTTGAAGAATATCCTCTCGTTTGGCAACACACTGTCCAGGCACATTTCAACTTCGATCAGTCTTCGTAGGAATGCATATCAACGAGACTTACGCTGGTGAGTTCCCTCATCCCAAATGCATGACGCTTCAGGCTTACAAGCGCTTTCTCGTGCGCCCGAAAGATCTTGTAGGACACCCCTGAGTCGGGTGTTGTCATCATTGTATCGAAGTATCTGCGCTGGTCGGGACTGTAGCCTAGAAGATCCCAGTGCTCTGTTATGGCATCACGCATTTTCGAAACTTGGACGGCAGTCGCAGCGAATCGTTTGTGGTGATGCTGGAGCCTTGTCAACTCCGCCTCGTACTACGGAACATCAGTCGTTGGAGCTACTTCGTTGGCATAAATGAAAATATAAACGTACAGCATGCAACTCACCGATGCGAGAGCAGCCTTTCCGGCTCTATTTACGGTTTCCCGGAAACAATCCCGCTCTTCTTCAGGGATCTACCACATGCCAAAGCTTAAGCGTTCATTCAACACTACGTAACGATAGACCCACCTGCAGCTCGCGCCAGAGCTCGTGAATTTGCCCAAGCATCTCCGCCATACGCAGTTCTCGTTTTACCTTGAGCTCTCTCAGCTCGACGGTTCTTTGCGAGATCTTCTGGAGCATCTCAACCGATAGATCTCGTTTCTAAAGAACAGAATGACAGCACCGTTCAAAAACTATAACGTGGCTTATCATATAAACGTAAACGCTATTGCCAAGTCACCTTCAAGCGATCGTTGACACCCGGCGAAAATGTGCGGTCGGGCTCTACCTGCAGCTCTCGAGCGAGCTGTACGCACTCGCTGACTGCCTCCAGAAGAGCAGCTCGTCGTGTGTGCTGGTCAATGATAACTCCGACCACATAAGAAAAAAAACAGCGAGGGGTAAGTGCACGTGCTTCTTACCACTTTACGTGACCTGTTCTTGACCATTTCCTGTAAGTTTGCTTTGTAGCTTTCACTAAGGATAGATGCATCCGAAGGCTACCACAACAGTATTAACACTGGAAAGAGGGTACATCATCTTACCCACTACGCACCAAAACCGACGTAGAGCCTAGCTTCCTGTCCATCATACTTAGCTGATCTTGTAGCTTGCTAACCTCAGCCAAACGGCTAGCGCGAACCTGACCCCACAGCAACCTTAGTTCGATCTCTGAAAGTGTAGAGCAAAACAGCGAGCTGTCGTACACTGTCCAGGAACTTAAACTCCATCTCAAGTGCAGCCATTCGATCACGAAGCGCACCGCCACACAGTTGATCAAGGGACTGAATGAGCCATCCCGTCGACTGTCCTTACATCACGATTCAAGTCAAAGATCGGAAACTCCATCAGCCCTTCCGTACCTCGTTGCCCTGGAACTGCGACTTGATGGTCTGAACCTCCGCCTCCAGATCCACCACTCGAGATGCAACGCGGTCGACCTCTCTACGCCAACTAGCCACTCTGGTTTGGCAGCTTTTCTTGATGGTAGCGACCAGAAGCTTCTTCTGATGTTGTTGTTCATCCTCGTTCAGCCCAAACGCCTGCCACAGCTCCGTCAACTGCTGCAACGCGTCGCCCACAACAGGCTGTATAGCCAACATGACGCTAGTATCGGGGTTGATAGCATGAGCTGCATTGCCAGTCGGAGGATCACTCTCCGCCATGATTCCTCTGCTAGAGGAAAAAAAGGCAATGCTCACGTTGACACCAGATTGTGTCGACGTACTTCTATCTGATAATGGATACATTGGTGTGCCCAACATTTCCAAGTACGTGCACCACACCAATATCAAGACAGCTCTCGGTTATTTCCGATCCTGCATTTGGTTGGTTGGTTGGTGGTTGCGCTCTTTTGACCGAAGTCGACCCCAAATGCTGCCCAAGCACAATTCATCGCTCTTTGAAAAGAACAGGAACCATGGCTACCCAACGTGAGGAGGACATCAAGATGATGCTGGCCGCTCAGGTCCACATCGGCACGCGCAATGCCGACTCCAAGATGGCGGACTACATCTGGCGTCGTCGTAACGACGGTATCCACATCATCAACGTCGGCAAGACGTGGGAGAAGCTCATGCTCGCCGCCCGTGTGATTGTCGCCGTGGAGAACCCGGAGGACGTGATCGCCATCTCGGCCCGCCCCTACGGCCAGCGCGCTGTGCTCAAGTTCGCCCAGCACACTGGTTGCCAGGCCATTGCCAGCCGCTTCACCCCCGGTACGTTCACGAACCAGATCACCAAGCAGTTCCGCGAGCCGCGTCTGCTCCTCATCACGGACCCGCGTACCGACTCGCAGGCCGTGCGTGAGTCGTCGTTCGTTAACGTTCCCGTGATTGCCTTCTGTGACTCGGACTCGCCTCTGCAGTTCGTTGACGTGGCCATCCCGGCCAACAACAAGGGCAAGCTGTCCATCGGTCTGCTCTACTGGCTGCTCGCCCGTGAGGTGCTGCGTCTGCGTGGCACGATCTCGCGTACTCTGCCCTGGGACGTCGCTGTGGACCTGTTCCTGTACCGCGACCCTGAGGAGCTCAAGAAGGCTGAGGAGGCTCAGGCCACCGCTGCCGAGGAGGCCCAGACCCGCGCTGGCTGGGGTGACGCCACCCCGCAGACCCCTGCGGAGCCCGCCTTGTACGCTGCTGAGCCTGCTGCCCCCGCCGCCCCCAACGCGGAGTGGACTGCCACTGGCAACTCCGAGTGGTCGGGTGAGGCTGGCGCTGCTTCCAACTGGGACGCCGCCGCCCCTGCTGCTGCTACCAGCGGCTGGGACTAAGTGTCTCTTGGCCTGGATGGTCAGTTGCATTTGATGCTGAGTCACAAGCTGCAACTCTATGGAGGAACCTGTTCTTTTCGATGAAGGTTTGGGGTATTCTTGCAGAGTGCAAGTGGCTACATTGTGCGGATGTGGACGCATGGAATAGACGACGGTGTTATGCGATGGCACCTGGTTAATGCGACCGATATCTTCTGTCACAATGAAGACACATTAATACACTCTTAAGACGAGCCAAAGACCACTTGTTTATCATTCATGTTCCGTCACTCATGCATAAACCTTCAATTTACTTTTTACAATTTCCTAATTAAATTCTTTAATAATCACCCACTCGCTACTTAATGTGCAAGACACGACTTTCAACAACGTGGAAGATCCAGCTTACAAATACCAAGACAAAATATCGGCCAGCCTAGTGGCTGCCCTCGTCGCCTCGCACAAGGAAAAAATCCGAGCCGAAGAGCGATGAGCGAGCAGGTCGCGGCCGCGGAGGCGCCTCCCGCAGCCCCTACACCCGCTGATGCTATCGAAAACGCAGAACAGACGGAGACAATGACGGTGAATGCGAAGGTGGCCGAGGAAGCTGCCACAACCCCCGTAGACGAGCACATAACGAACGATGAGCAGGCCGCTACGGCCCGTAAACGCCGTATGTCGAGTCCCCGCGTGTCTAAGCAGTCTAACGAGGCAGAGGGCGATGACACTGAGTCAGAACCCGAGAAACAGCCTAAGAAGCGAGCCAAAACCTCGAAAGGAGCCAAGAGAGGACTAAAGACTCCTGGTCGTAGGAAGAAGGCAGCTGCGTATCCGGAAGAAAACGCAGCGGACGAACAGAGGGGGGTGGAGAAGAAAGTAGCGGCTCTAAGTGACGATGTTAAAGGAAGGTTCGGCCAAATTGTCTGGGCTAAGATGGCCGGCTACCCTTTCTGGCCCTGTATTATCACGGACCCGCGCTTGCTACCCAAGAAGCTACAGGAGACAGCCATGAAGAATTTGGAGACGAAATATCTGGTGTTTTTCTACGTATCCAATAACTATGCCTCCATCTCCTTCAAGATGATTGAGCCGTGGGACGACACCAAGAACAAGTACCGTGAAGGGTACCCGGAGAAGGACTCGAAGGCCCCCAAGCGACGAGTCAGTCTCATGATGGCAATCGAAGTGGCAGATGTACGTGTGGGATGCGTGTGAGTCTGAAGCTGACGGAGGACTGAAGTGCTGTGTATTTGTGTGTTTTAAAACAGAAAGAGACCACGTTACCGATCGAGGAGAGAGCGGACGGACTCTTGAGGCCTATAGAGAGGATTGCAGCTGTGCAGTCAGCGGATAACGTGCCTACGACTGTGAAACGAAAGCCTGGCCGACCACCCAAGGTCAAGACAGCGCCCAAAGCAACGAAAACCCCAGAGAAGCGACAGATAAAGGAAGAAGTAGCAGACGGGAATGACGGGAAGGAATTGACGCCAGCAACCACACAAGAAGAGGAGGAGGAAGTGGTGCCGCCGTTGAGTAAAGAAGAGATTAAAGCCAAGGTTGCAAGTCGCAAGACGCCCAAGAAGAAAGGAGCGGACGACGTCGCTAATGTCGTTGGGGCTTCGGCCAAGAAGACATCTAAAGCTACAGCGAAGCACGGGAAGCTAAACGGCTCGGATATTGACAGCAAGCGCAAGAAGGAGATCGAACTGGTGGTGCCCCACAAGACCGTGAAGTCTGCGGATATCCGTGAGATGACGGAGGAAGCGGCCAAGAAGAAGTTAAATGGACCGAAGAGTAAGACCAAGAAGGACAAGGGAGACTACAAGGTGGGCGACTTGGCTTTGTTCGCGAGTAAGATGGCACGGCTGTACGCGAAGGAATCGTCGCGGAATAACGACGAGCTGGTTGGGATGATGCAGGAGCTGTTCAAGGAGACGCTCATGTATCGTTCTGATGTGGAGCGATCGGGACTGGCTGCAATTATTGCGCAACTCCGCAAAAAGAGCTCGAATCCTACGGTCGGGCGAACAGCGAGCGCGCTTCGAAAGCACATGATGAATATCCTGAACAATGACACAGAAATTACCCATCTAGGCAAGAAAAGTCATCAAGACGCTGCGACTTCTGGCACTAAAAAGCGGAAGGCTGAGAACGGGAGTGCAGTGAAGGAAGAACTGCCAAAGGTGTCGTCTCCAAAGAGCAGCGATGCAAAGGAAAGTGCTGCTGCGAAGGACAAATCCATCACTCCTCATGTGAGCGCATTGCCTGCTATGAAAGCAGAAGACTCACAACAGGACGCTGGAGTGAAGACAAAGGAGGAGAATAAATATGTGGAAGAAGCAGCAAAGGCAGCGGATGCACTAGTGAAAGCGGAGGAGCCTGCTGAGAGGGTGCTAACAGCCACGGAAGAGCGATCAGCGTCTATAGTGAAGACGGAGAAGGTTGAAAAAGATGCAGTCAAAGACACAGAGGATCTGCTCGAAGGGCCAGAGCATATGGACAAGAACCGAACGGTTTTTGTGAACATGTTGAGCCGAATTCTTGAGCAAGATGGATCACAACGGGCGGACCTGGCAACGGAAATTGAGGTACCTTAACCGACGTGTCGGTATTATTGGCTGGGCGAGCAGAAGCTGACTCGGTTGTGTTGCTCGATGTGTGTTTCACAGGCCGCACTGTTCGAACGCTTCAAGGAGAGTCACGATGATTACTTGACTCAAGCGCGTATCATCATGTTTGGCCTGAAGGACAACGTTTCCATGCGGAAGCGACTTTTTTCCGGTGCCTTGCATTGTTTGGAGTTCGCATATGCCGACGATGCGGTAAGCCAAGTCGTGTGGGGACGTGAAGCTGATCAAAGTTGACGAGGTTTGCTTATTGTCTACAGTTTTTCAAGACTACGGAGTGATTGGGCCTTTAGAAAGGCAGGAAGTGTAGGAAAACTTATTCATTGTTCGTCTTCTCTTCGAGTTGTTGGTCTCAAAGAGTTCGAACTTGTTTAGCTTGGTCTTTGCTGTTGTATCATGGTACAGAGGTTTACCTGCTTTTATTACGAAACCAAAATAAAGAGGCCGTAATCCTCTTTATCTGCATACACGAAGAGCTCCCCCCGATCTGATCTGATCATGGCTCGGGCGAACCTCCTGCTAAGCGCCGAGCTGGAGCGCGCGTTCGCCGATGCGCAGAGTGGCAAGCTTCGCTTTGTCAAGGTGTCCATAGAGGGCGAGTCATTCGTGCTGAGCGCAGCTGGTCCAGCATCGTCAGAGCCGCGCAATGATGTGGAGCAGCTCGTGACTTCCAACCTCAACGCAGAGCAGGCAGCGTTTGTGCTGCTTTGCCCCGATACAAACGTGGCTGCCTTGCGTTGGGTACTTCTTGCCTTCGTACCCGAGAGTGTGAGCGTTCGTGACCGCATGTTGTACTCGTCGTCCCGGGATTCGCTGAAGAAGCAACTTGGTCTTAATTATTTCTCAGGAGAGTTCCATGCCACAGAGCTGGTACGTGTTGCTAAGCTATTACGAGGAGAATTATAGAAAAATTGGCGCTGATGGTCTTGCATTTATGTGCAGAGTGAAGTGACATGGGCGAGTTTTTTGGAGGCGAGGAAGAAGCAGGCGGCGGACGCGCCTCTGTCCGAGTCGGAGAGACTGCTGAAAGAAGCGGCCTTGTTGGAACGCGACACGAACGTCAAGTCGAGTGCGATGGGCGTCGTACCCTTCGAGATCACGCAGAATGTGCGTGATAAGCTGAGGCTGCTGCAGGACAACAAGTTCGACTGGATCGCTATGGTATGATAGCCTTTAAATTTAGTGCTGGAAAAAAAGTGCTGATAATGTTTTTATTTGTAGAAATTGAGCGAGGATAATGAGAGTGTCGAAGTGGTGAAGAGTCTGGAGAACGTCCAGCTGATCGATGTGCCTACTACACTAGACCGTCGCTCTCCGAGCTTCGTGGCGTATCGTTACCGGGCAGGAGCCACGTCAGCTCTGAGTACGTCATGCTTTCTCTTTTATGTGGATGGCTAATAACGGGCTGTCGTCGTGTCATAGTTTTCATGTATGTGTGTCCGGAAGACTCGCCCGTGCGTCTGAAAATGGTCTACTCGACATGCAAGGCTACGGTTCTCTCTGTCGCCAACGAAGAACTTCACATCAAGTTTGACCACACGGTGCGCTCATGTAGCGGCCCTTCGGTTGCCCCCACCATGTTATAGCTGACGTGCTTCCTGCCTTTTAGATTGAGATCAATAATTCTTCCAGTGCGGTAGACGACATCCGCTCCGAGTTGGCTCCTAAGACCGAGGAAGAACTTAAGCCTCGTGAGTTCGCACGACCTGCTGCTCCTGGTCGTGGGCGTGGCCGAGGAAGAGGCCGCGGCCCTCCTGGCTCTAAGTAAAGCAATTCAACCTCAGTAGATGTGGCTAAAGTGGAGATCGACAAGACAAAATCGAAAGAGTGAATGGTCCTGTATTGATCCTACCACCTTTAAGACGGCCCCTCCCTTTAGCCCCTCAGCTCTAGTGCTGCGTTTATCTCCTGCCTTTCTTCTTGCCCTTCTTCTTGCCACCGCCAGACGCCGGTGCAGGGCCAGCTGCAGCCGCCGCTTTCTTCTTGGCCTCTTCGGCTTCCTTCTCGAGCCGCACCTTGCGAGACTGCAGCTTGGGGATAAGCTCCGCCATCTTGATCATAAGCGTCTTACGGTTCGGGATGTCCGCGTTCTCGGGCGTGCCGTCGTCACGCAGAAGACGCACACGGATGCGACCCGAGACAAGCCAGTCGCGCGGATACTTTTTAGCCGGCTCGAGCACGTGTGGCAGCTTGAAATATGTGCAGACTTCTGACATTTCGTCGGCTATTGGGGCCTCGCACGCGCTCAGCTTGGGGATACGACGACCTTGCTGCACTGTCTTTTTGTCATCGATGTAGTTGGGGTAGAACGTCATAAAGGTCGAAGTGGGGGTTCCCTCAGCCAGTCCATAAACGTAAATGATCTTGGGCCGCATGGGCTGCATAGGCGGCATCATACCTTTCATACCCGGCATACCAGGCATTCCTCCCATACCCGGCATTCCAGGCATCCCTCCCATACCCGGCATACCAGGCATTCCGCCCATGCCGGGCATACCTCCTCCCATACCTTGCATCATCTCCATCATCTGGGACATATCGGGCATGCCGCCTCCGCCACCGCCGCCTAACATTCCCATGAGGTCCGCCGGGTTAAACTGACCCGGGTGTGGCCGCGTGCGACTGGGCGTCGGCTGCGCCACCCGAACAGCATTCGAGTCGTACCGCTCGCCGGCAACGTTCTCTTTCGTTCGGCCCTTTCGCACCATGTTGTCCAGCTAGCTGACGTGTGAGGGTAATATTTCACCTGTGATACAAAATACCTATTCTTTAAGACAGGCTCGTGAAGATTTCCTTTCTACCGGTTTTTGACTGGTGAATTACCGGTGTTTATTGGAAGAATACCGGTCGAAGGATTAAACTTTCTAACTTTACTCTAAAACAATTGAGCAAAGTCCGTTTCGAAATGATAGTAACTCAAGACCCGCGTGCACCGCGTCCTTTGGTGCGTTTGACTAGCATCGATCGATCTGGATACGAGCCAGGATACGAGTCGCGCTGTTTTCAAGATGCCCCGCGTCTCCACACAATGTGCCCGTCTACTACTACTGCTGCTAGTTCTGGTGCTACTTGTTGTCGCCGTCAATGCCGAATTCTTTGTGCCAGAGGACGTTCCCGGTCCACCCGAGAAGATCTTAGTCTCTCCTGCGAGTGACACATCGATGCGTGTACAGTTCTACCCTCCGTTAAACGTCAAACCCGAGGGCGTCAATGGCGCCCCCGTGCTTGGGTACAAAGTGGAAGTGGCACGACGCGTGGACGAGGTGCAAACATTCTCCGTGGCAGCGAATGGGCCGATTCTATCGGGCGGGTATAAAGTTACGTTCAAGAACAGTCGAGGCACCGAGACGACGTCGTGTATCCCGTGGAATGCCAGTGAGGTGGCGCTGGAGATGGCACTGGAAGAACTGCCCAATGTGGACAGTGTCGGGGTCTCGAGATCGGCCTTTGGGGCTGCCAAGAACGGATTCGTCTACCGCGTCACATTCGACGGCGCGTATCTCGTTAGTGGCCGACAATCGGATTTATTGGTGGGGGATACAACAGGATGCCAAGCCGTGCAACCTCCGAACCGAGTGTTGTCCTTTGAGGGGGCTCACGTGACGTCAGGCGCTCCTGGATTTTATCCAGAAGTGTGGGAGATTGCGTCGACTGAAAGCTCGGGGGCGAAAGTGCTGGGAGGGACATTCGATTTGTCGATCGGCTTTGAAGGGCAATGGATAAACACGAATCCTGTAGTTACAGCGACTGTGGCTGCAGGATCGAGGACAGCGAAGACTGTAGGATCCATGTTGGGAGTTGTGAATCGAGGAGATCGAGTGCGAATTGGAGGAGAAGAGTTCACGGTTCACGCCACTGCTCCGTTTACAGACTCGGAATTACCGCTGGATTCGTATCACGTTCGTGGAGTTACAGTGGCTGCAGCGATTCAAGTGATGGATACGGCGCTGGGCAACGTCCAAGTCTCGAAGACGTCGAATTTGGTCACTACGTCCGTCAGTTTCAGCTCTAGAATTGCAGATGGAGAGCAGGTCCAGATCGACTCCAAGGTGTTTAAAGTGGCGAATGTTGCGCCCACTAGTTTCACTTTGGATTCGCTATGGACGGACGATACGACGCTGCATGTAACAGCGTTCGCGCGGAAGAAAGCGACGTTGAGTGTGAATGCGGAGGCAGCGGAGATGAAGCGAGCGCTAAGTGCCTTGCCCGGCGTCGGGGCCATTGACGTGTCGCGAATCGGTCCCACCAAGGCGAACGGATATCGCTGGTATGTTACGTTCCAGTCTCTCGACAGTGTGCGTCTTCGAGTCGACAAGAAGACGGGAACCACGGACTTTGTTGATGTGTACGGCGTCGCCTGTGTCACGTGTACAGTGACAGCTTCAGTCGTACAAGATGACACGCAGACGACGACTCTGGCGGAGATTAAGGGCGATTATTCCGCCAACGCAGTGGTGGCTTCAACCGAAGTTGGCGGAGTGGTGCAAGAAGTGCAGACGATCTCGACGAAGGCAAGTGCCGACAACATCAGTGGATATTTCACGGTCAGCTTTCAGTCCGTAGGTGGAGCAGTGATCAACTTTGACGACACTGCAGCTGATGTCCGGACCAAGCTTCAGAGTCTAGCTACTATTGGACGACTGAACGTGACAAGAAGTGAGAATTCTGACTTCGGAGCGACTTGGACGGTCACTTTTCTGTCGAATATGGGTGACTTGCCACTGCTTGTGGTTACTGCGAAAACGTTACTGAAAGGGACGGGAGTGAATGTTGTGGTGCAAGAAATAGTAAAAGGTGTGGATGTCGCGTTGGAAACAATTATTGACGGACTGGATCCAGGGCAGAACTACTACGTGCGTGCATTTGCTCGGAATGAGAATGGCTATGGAACGAGTACTACCGACTTGCAGCAGCGTGGACGAGGTGCATTACCGCTTCAAACAGCCGTATCGACGTCTCCTGACCCACCAGGTATCAATGGAATGTGGCCTTTATCCGGGTCACAACTGGAGCTTCGACTGTCTAACCCAGTGGATCATGGCGACTCTGTCTCAAAATATTTGTTCGAGTATGCAGTGGGCGAATCATTTGGAAAAGTTGCGACCAAGAAAGTTTTCGTCTATAATTCTATCGAGAACGACATCGCTGGCACCTTCCGCTTACAGTACGGAGACGACGTGACCTCCCTGCTGTCTGTACACACCACAGCTAGCTCTCTTCAAAGCGCTCTTAATAGTCTTTCTTCTGTCCGTCCTGTCTCAGTCTCTCGTGCGCTGTATGTGCTCACGGGAAGTCCTAGCGTGACCTTTACGTCGGCAAGTAATCGTCTTACAACGCCAACGTTGAGTGCATTTCAGTGCGCGATGCTTGTGAAGGGAGCAGGTATTGACGTTGGAGGGAAGCGCTTTATCGTTAGAGCGCAGCCGGTGGAAGGAAGCTCCAGTATTGACGTGGAGTTAGGACATGGTGCTCCAGACTTTACAGAGAATAAGGATCTACTCAAATTGGATAGTTCTGGAAGTGAACGTGGCCCGTATGGCTACATCTGGACGATCTCGTTCGACAATGACGCAGGGGATGTGGTGCACGGCAAATACCCAGGACTGCAGTTTATTTCTCAGCTCACTTCTATCGACACGAGTCTAGCGATACCAGTTAGCTCATACGGCGTTGAGCTCGGTAAAACTGGTATTCCAGCCGATCATTACGGCTTCTTTGAGATCAATAATGACGACAAAGTGTGTGACACGTACGTCGTGGGAGCTCCTTCGTCCGTTCAAGTGGTTCGCCTGTTTGCTCCGACGACAGCTACGGATGGTTCGTTCAAACTCAAGCTGGGGAGCGAGACGACAGCGGATTGTATCACGTTGGGTAAATCTGGAACATTGAGTAGTTTGAAAGCGAATTTGGAAGCTCTAGATCTGGTTTCGAAAGTGACGGTGGACGAAGTGCGTGCATTCAAAGTCACAACAACAGCGACAGTCACAGACTATGATAATACCGGGAAACTGACTGTGGCGAGCGCTTTCACTAGTGCCCAAGTGGGTGTGTTACTACAAGACAGCATCATCCAAGTGAGTCGGAACCCCAACGATTTCTCCAGACATTCGTGTGAATTTGTCGTCGATGCTCCGCCTACCGCTGGACTCACGAAGATTTCTGTCACTCCACGAGGATCCTGCGATTTTTTTACTGGCGAAGCTCGAGTGTTGACGATTTTGGACTTTCACGACTACCACGTGCGTTTCTGGGGCTATTATCCGACAGGCGAGTGGCCGACGTTACAGTTCGATTACAGTGAGTTCGGGAAGGGAACGTGTACGCTATGGGCACCTCCGAACTTGCAGGTCTACGGACAGATTCACACCGTAAAGTACGAAGGTGTGTGCTCTAAAGGGCAAGCTGGAGTGCAGACAATTCTCGCAGATGCGTCGAGTACGATCGGGGGCACCTTCACGCTGTCCTATATGGGAGAAGTGACGTCGCCTCTGTCGTTTAAAGACACCGGGGCAGGAGAGATGCGAGATGCAATCGACTCCATCACTGCACCTGGAACTGTTAACGTCAGTGTGAGTCAGTACGGAGCTTACGGAAAGGCATGGCACGTTACGTTCTCAAAGCACCAAGACGACGAGGACGACGCCATTTTCATCCAACACTCGCGTCTTACAGGCCAAAACGCTCTGATTAGCGTCTACCCCACCGTTACGGTGTTCACAGATGCCAAGCGAGATGACATCAGCGGCTCATTCCGGATCGCAATTAGTGGAGAAACTACAGAGCCGATCGGATTCTCTGCCACGCACATGAAAGTTACACAGGAACTACAGAAACTTAGCGTCGTGGATTCAGTGGTGGCGCTAGGAGACAAGAGTACAGGTGATGTTGGCGTATACGCGTTAGAGCTGACTGCCGATGCGACTGCCGGTAGCAGTCTCTTGACCAATATCAAGCTTGGTGGTGCGTTGATTGACCCGACCCGTTTCCTGGCGATTGGAGAAACGCTGGTGCTAGGCTCGCCTTCCGCCTCTTACACGGTTAAGGCGATGACCCCGTTCGATATCACACTATCTACCGTGTTTCCCGTCTCAGCGACTTCAGCCAACTATGACGTTTTGGCTGGATTGATCACCAAACAGACCAAACCTTTACCTGGTTATGTGGGCATTTCAGCCCTAATACAAGTGGTGGCAGTAACAAAAGGAAGCAACGAGTTCCAGATGCCAGCAGACCACGAATTTAGCTCCACCACTAACAATGTGTTTTTCGTTGGTAACACCAAATTCACAGTAACAGGTGTGACTGGTGCAAAAGTTACGACTAACGTACCGTATCCGGGTGACACTATTGCTGCTGCAAGTCCGAAGGTTTACGTCTTTGATAATAGACTCCAAACGACAGAGGATTTGAGAAAACTCGTCAAAGTTGGAGACGATCTGTGGCTTCCCTCAGTATCCGCTGATATGAACAAGTACACGGTTACTGCCGTCAATAAGAGATACCTTGAGGTCAGTGGTGGGTTTACGGAGAGCATCACGAGAACGCTCGCGTACCATGTTTCCAATGGACGGAAGTGGAATTTAGTGTTCCGCTCGTACGATGGAAGTCTCGACACTATCGACGCTATCCCAGAGCATGATTGGCGAGGAACCAACGCTCGGATCGGTACGAGGAGTCCTAAAGCAGTGTCCCCCAACGTGATTAACGTCGGGAATCCTGCATCCTTACAGACGATTCATCTGGAAGTCCATGATGTCTCAATAGCGACGCCGTACACGCTGAGCTTTGCAGGCGAAACGATCGTGGATACTGGTACGACAAACCCAAAGAATATCCCGTGGACGACTATCAACGATGAAATGAAGAAAGCGCTTGAAAGCCTCGATAGTGTGGATGGAGTAAGAGTTACGTCAGTGTTACGGGGTGGCACTGTAATCCACACCGTATCGTTTTGGGGGACGTATCCGACGAAGAAGCTGCCGCTACTTGTCGTCACTCCGGCCACAGCCAATCTAAACGCGTATGTTCAAGGCAATAACGCCGTCGCAGTGACCAAGCAAGACAATCTGATTTTAGAAAGCAGTCAAGCTTACGCGTTCCGTATCTTCGCTCTGAACTCCAGAGGAATCAGCGACTCGGTATCGGTGTTCGAGGCGCAGACATCAGCTAGCTCCGTGGTCCCCTCTCCACCCACAGGTGTAGCTCTGGGTGAATTCCACGGCCCCACGTGGCTGTCGATCAACTACTGGGCTCCAATGTATTCCGGAGGTGCGAGAGTGACAATGTACCGGATCGAGTGGGATTCCTCTCCGAATTTTAACAGCTCTAGTATCGACTATGGGGTGGCCAGTATCCAAGAGAAAATCGAGGTGCAACAAGTGAGCACGAGCTATCGCAGCGCTATCGGTGCAGGAGGGACCTTCACTTTATCTTGGGGAGGGCACACGACTTCTGCGTTGCCGTTTGACTGCAGTGTTGCAGACATGACAGACGCTCTGGCTGGTGTCACAGATACGATGAACGTTGCTGTCGACCCGGTTAAAGTCACGCGAGCTCGAGTATCGTGGGGGTACGCCTGGAAGATAACCTTCCTACATAACCCTGGTGACTTAGCGCTTCTCGTCGCGGATGGAACTCAATTAACGGGTGATTTCCCTCAAATACGGGTTGTTGAGGTGGTCCAAGGGTCCCGAGACCTCGCTATTGGTGACTTTACGCACGAAATCCAGGAGGTTTACACCGACGGCGTATCGCCTGTGTCTGGCTCGTTTACACTAACATTTAATGGTAAAACCACGACGTCAATCGACGTTGCAGCATCGGCGCTAGAGGTGCAAGCTGCGTTACAAGCGACAACCTTAACATACTCGATTAAAACGTCAAAAGCGGTACGGAATGCTGCTGTAAACACTGCGGTGTGGACTGTTACGTTCGCGTATCTTCGAGGCGAGGAGATGGTTGGAGCTGGCAATATATTCACGATGACAGTGGCAGATTCCCAGCTGTCTGGCACTAGTGCTGTGGTCCAAGTTGCCAATAAAGTGATAGGGTCCGATCCGTTCCGGTTCTCTCTAACTGGTCTTCGTCCAGGCGTACGGTACTACGCCCACTTGATGGCGTACAATGCCGATGGCTTCGGGTCTGCCACGTCGCCACTCGCTAGCGCTGTAACCTGCTGGCAACCGCAGCCTCCACAGTCTGTAGTAGCCAGTGTTGTTGATGGCACAACTCTAGCAGTGAGCTGGAGTGCAGTGGAAGGATCGTGCAGTGTGGACAAGTACAAAGTCGAGTGGTATCGAGACGAAGGAACACTGGAGCAGCAGACTATCACGACGTCGGCGGGCAAAGGTCTACCGGAGATTCAAAATTTAGTGAATTTTGCGGATTCCCGAACTCTCACTGGATTTTTCAAGTTATCTTTCGGTGGAGAGACGACGGAGAACCTCCGATGGGATGCAGAAGCCACTGGTTTGAACTCGGTTAAGGAACGATTAGAGCGTCTGTCGAGCATAGGGACAGTTGATGTCTCAAGAGAGGAGTCGACGCGGGTTACGGGGCTGTTTGTGACTGTAACGGGGAAGACAGTCATGCGTCATACTACATTGTCGACTTCTGCGATAGCTGATACCAGGCTGGCAAAGGACGACGTTATCTGGATTGCAGGCAACAAGCGTACAATTACTGCTGCACCCACAACGACGACCCTAACAATTGATACAGATCTCGAAGTTACAGTCCCCGTTCCCGTATTTAAGAGTGCGTATGGCTACGCGTGGAAGATCACCTTCTTAGCCGGTCATGTGGGTCCACAAGAACTCGTTCAGGTGTTCCCGAGTGACAGTTGGACGGGTAACAATCCTGGTATCGTTGCTAACTCGGTTCAGAAAGGTCGTCAGCCGATTAGTGGGACGTTTAGAGTCGCATTTGTGAGTGGAGGACTGTCGGATTCTACTCCTCCTTTGCCTCACAACATTTCATCAGTGAATATGCAGACTGCACTAGAAAGTTTGGTTACGATTGGAGCTGTAAACATAACCAGATCTGCGAACGGGTACGGGTACAACTGGGTAATTACGTTTTTGTCGGAGTTAAAAAACGATATTTCGCTGTTAAGTGTCGATGGAACGGAACTCCAAGGCCCCGGTGCACGCGTCCTATCTGCACGGACATTTGCTGGCATCCAGCCGACGTTTTACTGTGAACGGGACGGAACAGCAGGCCTTCCTGCCGAGATTGGAGTGCCAGGACAGCTACGTTATGTTATCCATGGGCTAACAACAGGTACGAAATACGCCATCCGTGTGCGTGCACATAACAGCGAAGGGTACGGATACGCAGCGAGTATTGTCTCTGGGTTTCAGATTCCGAGAACAACACCGTCTGCACCTCAAAATGTGGAATTGTTGATACTATCCAGTAAATATCTTAAGCTTAGGTGGAGTGCTCCGAAAAGCGATGGAGGTACTGCCGTTCTGGGTTACCGACTTCAATGGGATACGGCGAGTACCTTTCCGAATGTAAATAGTCCCAATTATGACTTCCAAGCAGTGCTGGAAGTGGACTCTAAGGACACGGGGCCATTCTTCTACAACATCTTTGCGCCAGTAGTTACGACTTATTACGTTCGTGTCCTCGCCTTGAATGACCAAGGTGATGGTCCATACGCAGTCCCGGTTCCAAAATATGCACGACCCACTGATCGTACACCTGGACGACCAGAAGATGCGACGGCGACAGTTCTGTCCAGCTACGCGATCCTGGTGGAATGGAACGCTTCTTCCATTGACAAGTTCTATTACGGAGGTGACGGCGGGCTGTCAATCACGCAGTATATGATCGAGTGGGATCTCTCTCCAGCATTTGACTCCCCCGCTGCGTTTGGACTGGTAGATGGCACTAAACGGTCCTTTATCATCGGCGGAGACGACGCTATCACCGGCGTTCGGTCCGATATTTTGATCGCCGGTTCGTCTTACAGCATTCGAGTTACGGCGTTCAACGCCAAAGGCTCAGGAGCTCCTCGACCCACAGTTCCGTCCTCTGTCGTTGTGACGAACCAACCGCCTAGTGCACCGCAGAATCTAACGCTGAGTGTTGCGTCCGCGACGTCTGTTAAAGCCACATGGACGAATCCGCTGTTCGATGGCGGGTCGAGCTTGAAATCGTACCAGATTGAGTGGGATGAACAGGAGGATTTTAGCAGTGGACAGACGTCCAGTGCGACGATCCCTATCGTTCGGGAGATGCAGAGTGCGATTCTACAGAGCGAAGTGGTGAATGAAGAGCAATTCGTGGATGTGACGGTTGAAGTCGTGAACGAACAGCAACAAGTTCGCAGCACGTTTACGGGATTGGATGAGATTCAAGTGATTAAAACGACGAATGCTATTGTCAAAGATGAAGTCCAGAAAGTGGTGACGTCTGCAGCGGATGGGAACGAAATCCAGGAACTGCGCTTAGATGACGACGATATTGATGAGATTCAGGCGATTCGGACGACTGTAGCGGAAGGATCTGAAGTTCACGACGTCAAGATTGGTGTTGAACGGGCTGATCTTGAGGTGCAGAGTATAACTCTGGTTTTTACAGGCGGCGTCGGGAATTTGGGGTCAATTGGAGGCACCTTTTACCTCACGTTCGACAGCTCTACGTGTACTTACTGTCTGGCGACGAAAAAGCACAGTGTGGACACCGTCGATCTTTTAGTTTCATCTCTGCGGGAAGCTGATGATCCTACGGCCCAAGCTGCTGTAAAAACGGAATTAGAGAGACTGGACAATATCGACACGGTGGATGTGAGTCGAACCAGCATCAAGTCTGGCGCTGGCGTAGCAGGGGACGACCTCACCTACGTGTACTTGATCACCTTTACCGGTAACGATGTCGGTGGCGATGTGCCTATGCTCATGGTTGGTGGCACTCTGACCTTTAATGGCAACACTGTAACTCCAATCTTGTACGAAGAAACCCAAGGAAACGAGCCTAGCTACGACACGATTGCCAACTCGGTCGTCGCCCTCACTTACACGTGCGAATCCTACTCCGATCCGAGCGCAGATTCGACGTTCAGTAACGAGTGTACCCCATCCGTCAAGCTGTGTGATTCTTGCGTTACAGATTTCGATGGCTCTAAGTTTACAGTATCCGCCGACGTAAGTGGTGCAGTCTCTAAAGGGACCAATTTAATCGCCGGGGTTTGCTCTTTTGAAGTAGATTCGAGGACAGTTACGTCGGGACAGACGACAGTTCTGATAGATTCCGATGACCCTGGCGTCCTATGTAGTAGATTTTCTGGCGCGTCGCTATCTCTATTCGAGGCCCCGCAGATAAAAGTCTCTAACATTCCAGTGAAGTCCTCAGCAGCTGTGGCTGTCGATGCTAGCGACGTTCAAACTGCACTCAATGTTCCTGGTCTCATTGGTGCGATGACAGTCGAACGCAACTTTCTCGTTACCTCAAATTTTGTCGGGGCGGTTTATTCCGTAACATTCAAGACACGAACGGGTAAAATCCCATTATTGGAGTGCGATAAGGCGGGAATTGTCCCGATCCAAGCTGGGACGGATGTGGAGTGTTCAGTGACCCGAAAAAGTGTTGGAAGCATGTTGACAGGGACGTTTAGAATTGGGTTAATTAGTCAGGAGGATACTGACCCGACGGATGCGAACGCTGCGTATATCCCCACTGCGTACACGTCGGATATTCCGTGGGATGCCACGAAGGCTGTGATGAAAGACGCGCTGGAAAAGGTGGATACTCTAACCGGAAAGCTGATTTTTGGGGACGTGAAAGTGGAGAGAACAGTGTACTCGACCATCGCGGATAAATGGTCTGGTGGCTTTTCGTGGCAGATAACGTTTCTGACTCGAGGGTGGGATATTCCAACGATCACAGTGGATAAAACGGGGCTTTCGACTTCAAGAAGTAACAACCCGGCAGCTCAAGTGGTTGTGGGATATTCAGGCCATCCACTCTTAAACCCGAGTGTGCTATGCAGAGATGGCAACCAAATAGGTGGCGAAATGACCTTCACCTTTGGCTCAGCAGTGGCGAAAACGTGCAAAATCGGGGTGGATACTTCTTTAGATACGCTGGATAAAAGCGTGACAGATACCAAGCTCCAGGATTTCTTCACGAACAGTCTCAACGTCCCAACAAGCAGCATCAAACGTTCGGCAGCCTCACAAGCTCGAGGATTCACCTGGACGATAACTTTTATCGACGACAGTACGCCAGGCGACGTGCCAGATCTGTATCTAACGACTCAGCTTACGTCCACCACAGGCAGCAATAACGGTCGCACGAATGTCGTCGAAACTCTGAAAGGCAACGAGCTTACGGGAGCTTTCCAGCTGATCTTTAATGGCGAAACAACGGGCCCGATTATGGCAGGAGCGGACGAATTGGCCGTGCAAGCTCACCTCAACAGTCTACGCTCCATTAAACCGAGTAGTGTTCTCGTCAAACGGACATTAACCAGTCCGCAGGTGAAAGGTTATACCTGGTTAGTAACCTTCCGTTCGTCTGTGTGGGCGGATCCGACTAGCGATCACTCTGCGGGTGTTGACGGCAACTGGAAGGGAGCTGCAGCGGCGTGGGATGACGTGTGGGAATCTGGATACTCGAAAGCGTGGGGACGACAAGTGGGTCATACGTTCACGCTAGGGTGCGATAAGAGCAGTCTAGTAACCACCACGAACGACAAGACCCAGACGTGCGATACACAGGTGGTTAGCGCAGGCGTAGGTCCGCTTGGAGGAACGTTCAAAGTCGAGTTAGACTCGAGTCACTCGCCTCATATGGCGATTCAATCCTCGGAAACGAGTGACCCCATTGCCCATAACGCGTTTGCAACCAAAGAGGAGAGTGGAAATTCGGGAACGTCAGTGGAAGAAATCCTCGAAAAAATGGCAAATGTTGGCGATGTTGAGGTTTCGAGAAGTGTGGTGGATCGAGATACGGGAGGGTACGAGTGGACTGTAACTTTTCTGAGAGACGCCAGTAGCCCCTCGAAACCCTGTGAACAACTGGAAACTCTAACTGACGGAACGAAAAGCTGTAATTCCCCTGGTGATATCCCGCAAATGACTACAGTCGAAATGGATTTGAAAGGGTCCAGCAACCATGCTACTGTAACAACACTCCAACATGGAGCGATGTTACGAGGCGATTTTACAGACTTTAAAGTACAGGGCGACGCAGGTGTCGACAAACGGTACACTGTAACTGTAAGCTGTGCGAATGCAGCAGCGTCGAATCTGCCGTGCACCGTAACTTCATTCACAATTGCGTCTGGAGCGAGTACGATACGAACGAGTCTATTGGCGAAAGACCGGTTTATTGTGGATGGAATCACGAGCTGTGTGTTTACGGTCGTGGATTTCGATGCGGCTACAACTCCAACAAAGATCAACGTCAAGTCGTTGGATTGCGGTGCTCTAAACGCTGGGAATACCGTAACGCCGTTAGGTTTATCCATCCTAATTCCGTGGAATGGAGACGAAAGCTTGGTTAAACGTGTGCTCGAAGCAGCTGCTACTACCACCGGACGCAAGGTTAGCGTTGAAAAGACTGTCCACGGTAAATACGGTGAGATGTCGTGGCTTGTGCAGTTCATCTCGAACCCTTCGTATACGCCACTGGGCGCTGGTAATTTACCGACAATTGCGGCTACTTTCGAGTCCGAGACGGCATTGAACTCAAACCCGATCAACGTGGAAGAGATCACGTCCGGGTCGGAAGGACTGAGTGGCTCGTTCTTTATAGACTTTCACTCTTCGTTTGGAGCTCGAGAGATGGCGTTCAATGAGGACGCGGTTCGATTGGAGAGAAAGCTCAACGAAATGGACACTATTGGTCGAGTATCGGTCGAGCGGCTCGAGTATCCTTCCGCCGCGACAGGCTGCGCAGATTCCTTGTGTTCTGGGGGCTGGGAAGACCGACCGGTTCTCAATCCTGGCACTAGAGGCGGATACCGTTGGAGAATTCGATTTTTACGCGTAACCGGAGAGTACGAAGGCGTGACTTTCCCACCTGGTAGCGGTAACTTGGATGAGTTCACTGTGGAGTATTCAACGTCTCTCAATGGCAACGACCGGGCTGTCCTCGTGTACACGGATACAGCTGGTTCGGCTCCGATCCTAGGGAGCTTTCAACTCAGTACTGCGAGCGCTCAAACGCCTTCACTACTGTACTCGTCGTCAGCGGAAGCGGTGAAACAAGGGATAGAAGCCATGGATTTATTCGGAGAAGTGGATGTCACGCAAGGATTTTTACTTACTCAGAAGATTCCAGGCATTACCGCAAAGGTTTCTCGAGATGCACTTACAGCTACTGTAACTGGCGTGAAGGATATACGTCAGCTCATCTCTCCGACGGATGTTATCCGCTTCGGGTCTTCAGTAGATAATCTGGTTGGCTCCGATGGGGACACACCGTTCACTGCGTCCAAACCGACTTCGCTGGTGACTGTGGGCGCGTTATCCCCAATTGTGATAGCGTCAGACCCCGCCAGTACGAAGGTACTCTATCCCGGAATGCAGCTCCGTATCGATGGATTACAGTATGAAGTTCAGCGATCAGGACACGAAATCCAGACGATTACGGTGTCAATCCCTAAAGCTGCCAGTCAAAGTGTGGATTATTACGCGCTTACGCTAGCTAGAGCAGGGATTATCTACGGCCCAACGACGTGCTTTCCAGTAAGCGCAACTGCTGACAGCTTACAGACATCGCTACTGCAACTGATTCGAGGAATTAAAGCACAGGCACCAGCGGATTCCGTGCTGGTGTCTCGTTCTGCTCCTGTCGTTACAGCAACTACGACGGGATACGTGTATTCGGTCTACTTTTTCGGAGATGCGGTGGCCGGGGATGTCGCTAAGCTGAAGAAAACATCGACGGGGTCTACGGGAGTCTGTACCGGTATCACAGGTGCTACTGCTGCCGTTAGCGTAATGACTCAAGGAGGTAATCTGCCACATCAGCGGTTGTCTCTCGCGACAGACTCGGGCCAAGTCATCGACACGAGCGGGTACTACAAGATGTCCTTTAACGGGAAAGATACCGATTGCATTTTATGGGGCGCGACTGCGAGTGAGCTACAAGACGCACTTGAGGACAAGTTGGATACCGGTAAAATTATCGTAACAAGACGTGGAGGAGGCATCTCCCAGACCGAGATCCAGCGTCTTCGTATGACTGCAGATGCTGAGGTGACATCGGACAACACGGGGCTGTTCCAGCTACAACTCACGTATGCCGGGGAGACTGCCGCTACACACTGTATCAGTTACGGTGTGTCTGCTGTAAATTTACAGAAAGAGCTCAATGGGTTGAGCAATCTGGGTCTCATCGTGGATCATATCAACGTTACACGTGAAGGTGATGGCTCATCCACTTGGGGCTTTGGTTACGAATATCTGATCCATTTCCGAGGCCCCGTAATTGGGGGATACAGTCCCGTAATCGGCGATGTCCCGTTACTGGAGATTGCCAATGTAGGCCAGGGTTTATGCTCCTCAACCGCTGTTGGTGGGCATCCAGCGTTGATCATTGAGACGGTACGAGAAGGATCGCCTGGATATATCTACGACATCTTCTTCATGGATTACACAGAGAGCGCAACGGTACCAACGATCTGGTTACAGCACGAAGCTCAAGGCTCTGCGTGTAAAACTGGCTGGATCCAGAATGGCGGGAGCGTTCGTCGAGCGTATTTAAAGACGATGGATTCTGGTGGCAGTAGCGAGATTCAAGTGCTGACGATCCCTAACAAGAATGCTGCGGGTACATTCCTCTTGACGTTCGAGGGACAAACAACATCTTGTCTCGCCTTCAGTGCTAGTGCTTCGGCCTTGAAAGATGCGTTGAATCTACTGACAACAATCGACGGAGGAGTCCTGGTATCCAGAGATACAGACGTGAGGGTGGTGCCGAAAGGATTTATCCATAAGATCACTTTTGTTGGAGATCTCGTGACGGGGAATGTGCCTTTGTTGAGTGTACAGGAAGCCACCACTGCGTGTCAAAGTCCGCAGTCAACGACGAAAGCTATGGTTACGGTGGATACCGAGGGAGGACAGAACTCGGGGGAGTTCGCTCTAACCAGTTACTATAACGGAGAAGCGTCCGAAGTCCCACACGTCGCGTACAGTGTCTCGCAGCAGTTTAGCGTCATGAGCGAGCAGTTCGAAGTGCAGCAAGTGGAAATCATCAACTTAGGTAACAGTATCGCACTCGGTGCGACGTATAAACTCACGTTCAAGAGTCAAACGACTGCAGCAATTCCGTGGGACGCGTCTGAAAGTGCATTAGAGAAAGCGCTAACTGAAGCGGGTGCTGGTGCTGGAGATGTTACAGTGACTCGACGATCGGATTCCTCGAACGGGTTCGTCTACACTATTTACTTCATCGGCTCATCCGTAACGGGAGATTTAGATCCGCTAGTATCGGGAAGTCTTTCAAGCTTCGGGACTGGGAAAGTAGTCGTGTCTACAATCCGGGACGGCACGGATGGAGTGTCGGCGTTTACCTCCGATACTTTACCGTTGGCTAAAGTGAAGAATCCGGAGATTGCGTCGCCGTATCTGGGCAGCGCTGCAAGTCTCGACGTCTTTAAAGTGAACGGTTTACTGTGGCCTATCAAGTTTAAGTCGTCACTTGGAAATATCCCGAAACTCGGCAAGCAGACGAAGGCTCTAGCTGCGGGAACTCTATCGATTATCGACGACTTCATCCCGGGATCCGCGTCCAATTCCTATGTGCTCCCGAACCTTCTGGCTGGAATAAACTACTACGTCCACGTGGCAGCGATGACAGATATCGGTACGGGACTCTTTTCAGCCACTGGCTCCATCATACCGAGCGGTACTGCGTCAGCAGTGCAGAATATCCGCGCTGGGTACGCCGTTTACGAGCGCGAAATTCAGGAGATACGCCTGGCGGCATCTCACGTATCCGAGGTACAAGAGATCACCACGGAAGCTGCTAGCATCGCAGAGGTTCAAACACTACGAACGTACGCTTCGTCGTGTCCTTCTGGCTCGTGTGTCAAAGGAGCTTTCGCCTTCCGCGTCCCAACGGTACAAACTATCACCATTTCGGCTCAAGCTCCTATTGGCTCAGGCACTTTTACGCTGCTATTCACTCGAGAAGTCAAAGATCCATCGAATTTGGGCTCCTTCGAGACGATTGGAGCAAAGACTGGTGCGATCTCGTGGAATGCAGACGCTAGTACCGTAAAGAGCGAGTTGGTTACAGTAGTCAATGGAGCTCTAACCACGAACGATGTCGTGGTTACACGCGATGGAGACGCCTCGGAGCAATTCGGCTATGGTTACGTGTACCAGGTTACGTTTATCGGCAACGACGTCGCCGGAGAAACCAGAAAAATCGACTGTGCAGATAAAATTTTTGTGACGACAGGAAATGTGCCTTCAAGCTGCGACGTAACAATGGATTTGGATGTTGCGATGGGGACGGATACAGCAGTACAGCAAGTGATCGTGACGGCCAAGAAGCCATTAGTCGCGGGGTCTTACAGTCTTCGCTTCTTTCACCTCGGAGCGAGGAAGGACTCGACGTGTATCCCGTTTGATGCACCCGCGAGTATCGTGGATATTACGCTGGAAGCGATGGATAATATCGACAAGGTGTATGTAACTCGAGAGCGGGATAGCACACTGGCGCCGAATGGATTTATCTACCGGATTTTCTTCCACGGCAACGGCGTGTATGGAGATGTGGGTAAACTCGACTTTGCCATGTGTACAGACTTCCAAACCCAAGAGAGAAATGCTCTTACGACCGTCGGAGTCGATGGGAAAGTACTCATTTCGATGGTGGATTATGGCGGATTTAACGCGTTCAACACATTTGTGAGTGCTGCATCCGCTACAGCAGCTCAACTCACGACTGATCTAGCGCAGTTACCGGTTTTTGGAGACGTCTTGGTGTCTCAATCGCTTGTAGACGAGCAAGGTGGCTACATTTGGACAGTGGCATTCCGAGATTCCGAAGGGAATCTACCGCAATTCATCTGCGCGGTGGATTCTACATTTAAAACTGCAGCAGGCGCAGGCTGCGAGACAGATACGCTGACTGATGGCAACGTTTTAAGTGGCAGTTTCCTCATTGAAGCGAGCGCTCCGATCCCGTTTGATGCCGACGCTGGGACGATGAAAACGGCGCTACAAGCCATGGCGTGGGTGGGTACAGTGCAGGTCAAGCAGTCGGCTGCGTCTCCGCAACGAGGGTACACGTGGACGATCACGTTCCTGGATTATCGAGGCGACGTCCCCACTTTGCTAGTCACAAGTTCGTTAGTGGGGACCGGCAGTCAGATTTCTGTACGGGAAGCTCGCAAGGGTAACGCTCTGGGCGAGACATTTTCTGTATCGTACCTGAACTCGGAGACTGCAGCAATTGACTGGGACGCAGTCGCCAAGACGGCGGCGAAACCGGATGGCTCCTCGATGCAGGAGAAACTCCAAGCTCTGGATGTTGTTGGCCAAGTGAATGTCGAGCGTTCAGGTCCAGATTCGGAAGGAGGATACACGTGGATGGTGACGTTCTTGGATAATATCCTAAACTCTGGAGATGTGCCGCTGTTACGAGGGAATGCGAGTGCTTTAACCGGGGAAGGAGCTGTTGTGTTTACGAAGGAGGTCACGAAAGGTTCGAATGCGGTTGGAGATCAGCTGTGGCTGTCGTTCGACCCGCCAGCGACAGATAATGGCAGTCCTATCACTAAGTATCAGGTGCGATGGGATACGTCCGACAAGTTTACAGCGAATCCGGCGGATGTTTTCATCTCGGACGCCGAGATTTTGTACAGGACGCAGCGGATAACCACGAGCGCTGCCAGTCTCGCTTGGTCCAATCACATGATCCGACCGGTGGATGAAGTGCAGAAGCTCAAAATTCTCACGGTGGGGACGTTCGAGTTGTCATTCCGCGGTGAAACTACTGCGACGTTGACGGCAGTGGCGGCAGGAACAACAGCAGGCACTACGACGGTCGCTGGTTTGGAGACGGCACTGGAAACGCTCTCTAGTGTCGGCTCAGTCGATGTGTCTTCCGCCAAGACTGTGCTGGAAGTGGGGGCGGAAGTCCTGATCACGTTCACAGCACAGCCAGGCGACCTCCCGCTACTGAAGCCGAGCAGCAGCAAGGCTTCGGTTGATGAGATTCAGACTGGGAAGACGAATTTCCGGAAAGAAGTGGTCGTCTTCTCCTGTACCGCGACAGCAGGTACAGTACGATTCTCGTATAATGGGGAACACGCGGACGTAGGCTACAACGCGGCGCTAACTGCAGTCGAGACGAGTCTGCTGAATCTATTCGGCGTCGAAGCGGAGAGTATCAGTGTGTCGAGTGCAACGCAGTTGGTGTTGTGTAAGAATCCGACTCCAGACGATGTCAAGATTGTGTTCGATCGGGTGTATGGAGACATCACTCTATCTATCGACAAGGGGGTTGACGCTGGAGCTAATGCTCAAATTGTGTTTAATACGGAAGCCTCTATCGACGGCGTGTACAACGACGACCCCGCTCTAACCATGAGCGGAACTTTCCAGGTGGGCTACCAAGGTCTGTACACGCGTCCTCTCAACGCCGAGTCTAGTGCGGATCAACTCCGTTACGCACTGGAAGACCTCGACTCTATCCGAACTGCAAGTGTCAATAGGGAACTATCCTACCAACCTCTACCAGGTAAAGTCGACGTGACCGAAGGGGAGATTTTCGTGACGTGTAGTGCTGGTGAGACTTGCAGCTTTTACTCGGCTGCCTATGGACTTCCCGGGTACAAGATTCGAATTGGTGGAGACTGGTACACTGTTCGTGCAGACTTGAGTTCTCCAGGGTTACACAAGACGCGGTTGTATCTTGGCGACTTAAATGGAAGAGAGATTGGGTATCTTGGATCAACGGATACTGCTGTTTCAGTGGACGAGTGGACGAAGGGATACGTGTGGACTGTGGATATGCTAAGTGTGGCTTCATTGGGTTATATACGAGCGAAGGTGCCGAGACTGCACCCTACCGACTCTACAGTGCGAATATCCGGTAGTGGCTGTGACAAATGCTACTATCTTCCCACCCAAACATCCAAGAAGCTCATCGTCGGGCAGCAATACTTTATCCAAGTGTATGCGTACAATTTTAATGGTAAAGGCAGCACGCCTGTGTCTGCCATTGCTACACCAAGAAAAGTGCCCGACGCACCTTCAAACGTGGATCTCGTGGTCGTGTCTGGCAAAGAAATCGAAGTCTTCTTCTCTCCTCCGAAATTAGGAGAGAACACGAGTCCAGACTTCAACAAGGACATCTCGTCTTACATTGTCCAATGGGACGTTGATCTAGCCTTTAAGCACGGGCTCCCAGTCTGTGCTGGATGTGCCAGAGCGTTGACTGGGATCTTCCTAACTGTCACGACGCCACTCGCGGATTTTTTACCGGAAAAGTCCAAATTTACGGTCAAAGAACTGGGCTGTACCATGGAAGTCGTGAGGGTTGTGAGCGCCACAGTGGTGCAAGTTGTTGGCGGACATAGCTGCGAGAACTTTAACACGCGCTCGTACTCCCTAACGCACTATACTTATCCCCCAGCAACCGTATCTGGAGCTCTAATTCGAGGGTCTCCGCCGTATCGGTATTTGATCTATAACCTCATCATCGGCACGAAATACTCTGTGCGAGTCGCAGCTGTGAACTCGGTTCCTGTCCAACAAATTGCGCTAAATGGAGAGCCTCCTGACAATCGGCAATGGAGTTCACCTCTGTCGGTAACGACAAAAGATAGAGCACCCGACGCACCCTTATCGGTCGCACTGTATCCGTATTCCGGAACTATACTCCAGTTACAGATTCAGCCCTCAACACGCGATGGTAAAGGGACTGGAGGCTTAGCGATTACAGCCTTTTGGATCGACATTGACACCGTTTCCATGTTTGACTCGGTTACGAAGAGTAACCCCATCGAGGCTCTAAACACGACTGTGTCGCTCCCAGAGCTCTATTCTGGCGGACCCCGTATTTATTACCTAACGGGGCTTACGACGGGGACACGCTATTTCGTTCAGGTTAAGGCCCGGAACTCTATCGGCTACAGTCGAGCCACCCTCACGCCGGCTCCTGTGGCCCCCACTCGTCATTCCGATGGACCGATTAACGTCAAGGTCTCTACTCTAATTGCATCTTCGACTCCGATCGACTCGGCGACTGTAACGTGGCAGAAACCAGTTTTTAACGGCGGAATTGGGCTCACAAGTTACAAAATCGAGTGGTGGCGTGCTCAGCCGCGACCCGAAGTGCAAGTGGTGGAGCTGAAATGGGTCCATTCGCCTACTTCTGCGCCTTTTGCTCTCTCGTTTCGAGGCGGGAAGTCGGAGTACATGGATAAAGACGTGTCCGCTGAGAATTTACGGAGTGCTCTAATGAATATCGCGGTGGGAGCGTCGCTAGTTATGGGACACGTGGAGGTCTCACGCTCTACGATCAGCAGCAATCTCGGGTACCAGTGGACGGTGACGTTCGCTAGCGATGCGAACGCTGGCGACCAACCTTTACTGCAATTAGAGATTGGGAATGTGGTGGGGAGTGCGGACGTTACGGGGCGAGTAGTTGAGCTGACTTCGGGCATCGCCGTCCCTGTATTGACGACGCTTCCAGGGAAACCAGAGGTGCAAGTTCTGGCGACGTACCACGCCACAACAGCCGTGACAGGATACTTTCGACTCGGCTATAAGGGCTCTGCGTGGACGAATTATCTCCCAGCAAGTATCAGTGCCAACAACTTGAAACTCGCGCTCGAGAACCTCCCGACTATCGGCGTGGTGGATGTAAATCTCGAGTCGATGGCAGCTGCAGGTCACGTTTTCGCGCTCGGCCAAGTGTGGACGATCACGTTTATTTCTAACGTGGGGAATATACCTCCTCTTACCGTCGAGCCGTCGAAACTCACGCCATTTGACGCATTCCTGGGCGTCAAAGACGGTGACAACGCGGTCGATAGCAGTGGGGTGCTGTGCCTACCAGGTAGCGACATTTCGTGTCCTGGATCGTGGCCGCTTGCCCTTGGAGCGTTGAGACAACAGGCTGCGCCTCTGAAATCCATCGTGGACCTCGCTACACCTGGCGAAGCAGCAGTCGAGTACGCGTTCTACGAAACTTTAAATGCAGCGACAATAACCTACTCTGTCCCAAACTTGGTACCAGGTCAAACGTACTTTGTCGCTGTGACGGCCAAGAACCCGCTGGGACTGGGTCTTCGCTCTCCGACGTCTCCATCGAGTGTCATCCCTCCACTTCAAGTACCTGGTCCACCCACAAGTGTCTCGGTGGATGTAAACCCTGGCGTAGCGACTCAACTCGTGGCAACTTGGAATGCACCCATCAGTGACGGAGGTAGCGCAGTGAGAATGTATCGCATCGAGTTCGATTCGTCCCCGTTGTTCACGAACCGAGGCCAGCAAGACGCGTGGTGTCCAGTTGCACCCACGTATGCAGTCTGGAGAGTGCAGACCGTGCGTACAAGTTCTGCTGTACCCACGTCGAAGATCGCGAATGGATACTTCCAGCTGCAACTAACACGGCTAAACGCCGTGACTGTATCAGATCCTATTCCGTGGAATGCTGTCGCCACCGCTCAAGAAGAAGTCGGCTCGAACACAGTGTCGAGCTCGAAAGTTTTCTGCACCGTTTCTAGTCCAACTTGTACCAGTATGGCTAATTTCCCCTTCGGAAGACTGCAGCTCTCGGGCTCCGTGCAATCCAAGCTCAACTACTTGTCTCAAATCACGAACGGAGTGGATGTCCAGCGTACAACTCAAGCAGCCGACGGGGGATACACGTGGTCGATCACGTTCTTGGATCCGGGGGATAGCTTCGCGCTGACTGCAAAAAATGTACGACTGACGTGTACAGACCCGACTTTATGTACGACCGCTGCGTACGATGCGACGGTGACGAAAGTTCGCGCTGGAGTCATGCCTCCAGGCTGCGTAGGCGTTCGAATTGTGCCGGCTATCGGAGCGCTGAATAAGGGGCAGCTCTATAATGTTAGGGTATCGGCGTACAACGAGGTTGGCTTCGGTAAACCCGCGGTAGCTCCGAGTCCACAGAAACCCATGGTGGTTCCCGGTCCTCCGACTGCCGTGACACTCGCTGTGTACTCGGTATCGGAGCTCGTGCTGCTCTTCAGCCCGCCAGACGACAATGGCGGAGATATTGTCACAGCGTATGAGATTGAGTATTCGTCGGACAGCAACTTCGTGACCTCAAGGTCGGAGGTTGTGACGATCCTTACAGGCATGAGCGCACCGTATCGACGCGTTGTTTCCTCCCTTACTAAAGGCACGCCGTATTTCTTCCGTATTCGAGCAAGGAACTCCCAAGGCTACGGACAATTTCAGCGATCTGTACCATCGAAAATGCAGCCGTACACGACTCCCAGTGCCCCTACACAAGTGGCTCTGGGTACCACAAGCTCGACGATGCTTACGGTTCGCTGGGCTCCTCCCAGTGACGATGGTGGAGACTTGATCTCGGGTTATGTGGTGCAATGGGACGTTGCAGCTGGCTTCGACTCGTTAGCGTTAGCGATGGGCACAACGGTAACGGTAGGAGACTCAGCACAGCGGTCGTACACTATTACGGGGCTCTCACCAAGCACGATCTACTACGTCCGGGTATTTGCGAAGAACCGTGGAGGTCTGGGAACTCCACAGACTGCTACACCCGCTTCACTTGTACCCACAGTGACGCTCCCAGGCAAGCCGCACACGCTGACGATTGCGCCTACTCTGGTCCCTGGTGAGCTCCGTGTTTCGTGGCTTGCACCTGTTATTCCGTATCACGGTTATCCGTGTGCCGGAACACTCCAAGCACCAGGAAGCTGCCCCGTTGTCGGTGGATTGGACATGGCGTACGGCGGACTCGACCTGGACAGATACGTGATCCAGTACTCGGAAAAGAGCGACTTCTCTAGTCCCATCGAGACGACGACGCCGTCCTCAGTTGTCTCGGTGCTGCTCACTGGATTGGTGTCCGCGAAACCCTACTACGTACAAGTTCTAGCACAGAATTCTCAAGGACGCGGCTACTTCTGCAAGCGTACAAACACGCAAAGTCTGCTCTGTCCGGATCATCAACTTTTACTCGACAGCACAATAGTCACGGGCAGCTACGTCTACGCTGCACCACTTTAGGAGAAATACTTGTAACTTGACAATTTATCTGTGATTTTATTTAAACTTTTTCTAAGCTTCTACTTTGGTGCAGCGAAGACAAAGTCTCCCGTGACGACACTACCGTCTTCTAGCACTAAGTGGCCCGGGCAGAGCAGACCTTGGGCGTTCGCTCGCATGCAGAAGTCGCTGTTAAGTCCTTGACTATTCACCGTAAGAACCCTAACATAGTAGGTTTTCCCACTTTCGAGCCCCGATACAATTGCCGACGTGGTCGTAACACTGACCTCCTTAGCCAAAGAGAAGTCGCTAGAGTCTGCATATTGCACCAAGTAACTCTCAAGACTCACGCCTCCAAACACCATGTCTAGTCCACCCAAAACAGGGCAACTCTGAGGTGCTGGCAACGTCCCAGCACACGGAATTCCATGCGCTGGCATACGCGGTGGTTGCCATACAACTTGCAGCTGCCCGACAGTAGCCGTGGGCGCAGCAGCCAACGAGTTGGGTTTACCCGGACGCGTTGTAGCCGGTATTATCGACGCTGGAGTCGACGTCTGTGGAGTACCTTTACCTCCGAGGTTCTTGGCGAACACACGGACGTAGTACCGTGTGCCAGGCGTCAAGAGCGTTATCGTGTACGCCCGTTGAGTCGCGTCGTTGATCACCGCAGTGGTGCTTCCTGTGGCTAAGGAATCAAAGGTAGGAACCACATCCCATTGCACAATATACCCGGAAACCGCGTCTCCTCCGTCGTCAATAGGGGGAGCCCACCCCACCGTTAACATGGTCGAGCTGGTGATCCCAAGCACGACCTGTGTGGGTGAGCTTGGTGTCGTGTATGGTTGTTGTGAAGCTGGAGAAGAGACTTGGAATTGTCCAAGACCTTGCGAGTTGCGCGCTCGAACACGAACGTAGTACCGCGTTCCTTTCGTTAGAGACGAGATGATACGTTTGTAAGGAGAGCTCATACCCGTCGTCAGTTGGACGAGAGCGGAGCTAGGAGACGTGAATGCTGTATCTGTAGCCCACTGCACTTCGTACCCTGCGACTGTATCCCCACCGTTATCATCGGGTGGATTAAAGAGTACGACGAGCTCGGATACGGTTAGCACCGCCAAGGTCACGCCAGTTGGAGCTCCTGGGACCACCATAGGTTTCTGAGGAGACACAGCCAGTTGAGGATCTCCAAAGCCGATCTGGTTGTATGCGAATACGCGTACATAGTACAGTTGTCCCTTATTCAACGCACCCGAAGTGGGGATCACGTGGCTCCCAGAGCAGCTCGAAGGTTTGACACCGGCTCTGGACTTGGAAGGTGGAAGCACACCGTACGTCCCCGTACAACCAGCACCTGTACACGCGAGATTGACATCCCTAGGCGTAAGTGAGAAATCGTCTCCACCGTCTAGAAACGTGATCGTCCACATATAACCGCCACCATCTCCAGCACTGCGTGTGACCTCCACCCCACTCTCAAGTTGTGAAAACTGCCCGAGTTTCGACTGCATAGACCCCGAAGTTTGGATCTGAGCGGTCGTACAGACGGCAACTCCCGTCGTACAGAAAACGCCGGACGACGAAGATGACACAGAACTCGCCTCGTCACTCGCTCCCGCGACTGCGTTCCAAGGGATCGGGTCGGATACTTCCACGATGTTCCTCCGTGTCAGCTCTAATCGAAAGTATCCACTTGAGATCGGGTCTGTGGTCGGTGCGCTAGTCCTCACAGTCTGTACGACCCAGATAGCTGGTGTAGGTGCTACTGGACACCACTGATCTTGATGTCCTCTTGCAGTAAACTGCGACGACACGTCGTACTCTACACGATACATCCACACTGGACTCCCACCGTCACTTACTGGCGCGTCCCAACTAGCCACTAGCTGGGTGGAATACCCTGGGTTCACGTCGACACTTACGTTCACCGGCGGGCCAGGAACTTGCACGGGTGGCGTCACAGCATTCGGTGACGACAGCGTACGAGCTCCAAAGCCTTGTGCGTTTCTAGCAGAGACAGCGACCGAGTACGCATTCCCCGGTGTAAGCCCGGAAACAGTGTACGTCGTCGTACTGGCGTCCAGCGTCTCGTAGTATCCGTAATCGACAGCAACTTCCCCAGGCGTTGAAAGTTGAGCTATACTTTTCAGTGGAGCGGCCTGTTGTTTCAGGGTTTTGACAGCTGCGGGCCACAACCCAGGACATCCAGTTGTACCGTCCGGTAGACACAGTACCCCTGTCGTATCCACGGCGTTGTCTCCGTCTTTAACGCCTACGAACGCAGCGGCGGGGGTGATTCTGGATGAATCCACAACTAACGGCGCCAAATTGCCCACATTGGAGTCAAACGTGATCGTCCAGACTCGTCCATTCGACCACGCAGCTCCACTTAGCAGCATCGTCTCTACGTTTACCGTAACCACACCAATCGTCGGCAACGCCTCTAGCGCTAACTTCAAATCCGCAGCACTAACCGTTGCAGACAGATAGTTGGTCCACGCAGAGCCTTTGTAACTTAACCGGAAGTAGCCACCCACTGGGGTCGTATGATACGTCACCAGAACTTGAGCTTCTGTAGTTCCAGGGAAGGAATTTGTTGCTGGTACAGCAACTCCAGGCTGGACTTCGAACACCCGTCCACTAACGCCCGATCCTGCTGTAATCGTACCTTGCAAGTACTGAATTAGAGGTTGATTGCCGGCATTTTGGTTGGTGTTCGAGAACGTCACAATCCACTGAAAGCCTTGGACGATATTAACAGCCACGCGGGAAACCTCGATGTGTCCAATAGGGACGTTAGTTAGAGATGCCAGACCCATTAGAGCGAAACGAAGATTCGCCGCTGAAACATCCATAGGCAAAGGTGCAGTCGATAACCCTCCAAACGAAAGAGTAAAGGGGGCAGCCGACGGTTGTGTTGTCCATTTCAGTTCGATTGTCTGGATCTCTGGACGGGATACGGGTCGCCACCATTCCACTTTGTAGCCCGTTAACGGTAATCCGCCTGCATCTGCTGGTTTCTGCCACGTTACGGTAGCTGCGGTAATCGGAGATGACGAGACGGTAAGTGTACTCGCTCTAACGTTAACTGGGACGTTAGGGTGTCGTGTAGGTGTTTGAGGATTTGGAGCAATACTTGCTCGGCTGTAACCGATAGAGTTTACACTTTTCACCTGAGCGAAATAGCGAGTCCCTGTTACAAGCCCCGTAACGAGATAGAGACGGGGTCCTCCACTGTAAAGCTCTGGGGTGTTCCCACTATTCTCGAGGACTTCGACAGGCACACGCTTACCGACCGAGTCAAACGTGGAAACGGTATCCACGTCGATCCAAAACGCAGTTATCGCAGTCCCACCTGTCCCTTTTCCATCTCGAGTCGAAGGTTGGATCTGTAACTCTAACATCGTGGACGAGAACGGGTTAAGGTAGACTGACAACGGTGGATCCGGAGCCTTATCGGCCGTGATCGCAGTTAAGTGGTAGCTCCATTGACGGTTGTTAGGCGGTTCTCCACTTAGCGCAATCTGCTGCACAGGCACGGAATTTACCGCCGCCACTCGAACGTAGTACGTTTTACTGGATACGAGATTCGATATAACGTAACGGAATGGCGGGGTTACCTGGATCGCAGAGCCCGATAGTACTTGAGGTGGATACGTGTAGTAGTACAGTGGGTACGCTTGGCCATTAAAGTTGGCGCACGAATGACCAGGCTGGACTTGAATGGAGGTCGGGCCCACAGTATCCACCGTCAAAACGCAGGAATCATCTGCAAAAGTGAATTTTGAATACTGAACCAGGAAATTCGAGAGCGAAACTGAGACTGTCAGTGTGATTCCGTTGAGTTGAGAAGCACAATTTGCACAGATCTGACGTCCATGTTTGAAAGCAGTGTTCACGTCCCATTGGACGATATAGGACGAGATGTCGTTGTTGAAATTCGGACTCACGTTCGTTGTCGCTAACGGCGGAGGCGAGAAAAAGACTTCGATTTCTTTCCCAGAGATGACAGCAACGTTGACATTCGACGGTGAAGAAGGGACCTGGCTGGGTGTTGCGCTAATTAGACCCTTAACGGGTGCAGCACCCTTACCGTTATCGTTGTACCCAGTAACTTCGACGAAGTAGAGCTGTCCCATCGTCAGTTTCTTGGATGTTTGGGTGGGAAGATAGTAGCATTTGTCACAGCCACTACCGGATATTCGCACTGTAGAGTCGGTAGGGTACAGTCTCGGCACCTTCGCTCGTATATAACTCAATGAAGCCACACTTAGCATATCCACAGTCCACACGTATCCCTTCGTCCACTCGTACACTGAAACAGCAGTATCCGTTGATCCAAGATACCCAATCTCTCTTCCATTTAAGTCGCCAAGATACAACCGCGTCTTGTGTAACCCTGGAGAGCTCAAGTCTGCACGAACAGTGTACCAGTCTCCACCAATTCGAATCTTGTATCCGGGAAGTCCATACGCAGCCGAGTAAAAGCTGCAAGTCTCACCAGCACTACACGTCACGAAAATCTCGCCTTCGGTCACGTCGACTTTACCTGGTACAGGTCGGTAGGATAGTTCCCTATTGACACTTGCAGTTCGGATAGAGTCGAGGTCTTCCAGTGCGTAACGGAGTTGATCCGCACTAGACTCGGCGTTGAGAGGACGCGTGTACAGACCTTGGTAGCCCACCTGGAAAGTTCCGCTCATGGTTAGAGCGGGGTCGTCGTTGTACACGCCGTCGATAGAGGCTTCCGTATTAAACACAATTTGAGCATTAGCTCCAGCGTCAACCCCCTTGTCGATAGATAGAGTGATGTCTCCATACACCCGATCGAACACAATCTTGACATCGTCTGGTGTCGGACTCTTACACAACACCAACTGCGTTGCACTCGACACACTGATACTCTCCGCTTCGACGCCGAATAGATTCAGCAGACTCGTCTCGACTGCAGTTAGCGCCGCGTTGTAGCCTACGTCCGCGTGTTCCCCATTATACGAGAATCGTACTGTACCTGCTGTCGCGGTACAGGAGAAGACGACAACTTCTTTCCGAAAATTCGTCTTCCCAGTCTGAATCTCATCAACCGAAGCCTTGCTGCTGCTCGGCTTCAGTAGCGGGAGGTCGCCTGGCTGTGCTGTGAACGTGATCAGGACTTCCGCCCCCACTTCCAGCACAGTCTTGGCGGAAGACACATCGACTGAGCCGACACTAGAGAGCGTTTCCAGTGCCGTCTCCAAACCAGCGACCGTCGTAGCGCCTGCTGTTGTTCCTGCCGCCACTGCCGTCAACGTCGCAGTAGTTTCACCGCGGAATGACAACTCGAACGTCCCCACCGTGAGAATCTTGAGCTTCTGCACTTCATCCACCGGTCGGATCATGTGATTGGACCAAGCGAGACTGGCAGCGCTCGTGGTTATCCGCAGCGTCCTGTACAGAATCTCGGCGTCCGAGATGAAAACATCCGCCGGATTCGCTGTAAACTTGTCGGACGTATCCCATCGCACCTGATACTTAGTGATAGGACTGCCATTATCTGTCGCTGGCGGGTCGAACGACAGCCACAGCTGATCTCCAACCGCATTCGAACCTTTCGTGACCTCCTTCGTAAACACAACAGCTCCTTCCCCGGTTAAAGCACTCGCATTCCCTCGTAGCAGCGGTACATCTCCAGAGTTTAGGAAATTATCCAAGAACGTCACCACCCACGTGTACCCTCCTTCTTCATCAGGTCCCGTCCGAACAACATTCACTTTACCAACAACATCCAGAGCTTCGAGTTTCTCCTGCATCGAGGAGCCATCCGGGATGAAAGCTGCCATCGCCGCAGCATTCCAGCCAATAGGTGTCGTCACTGCATTAGCGTACGTAAGGGTGAACATCCCCCCTAGTGCGTTCCCCTTTCGCACTTCTCGTACCAAAATCTGACTGCTCGTTCCGACCAACAAACTCGTGACTCGTAACATTGGCACATCGCCTTTGTAGTCCAGAAACGTGATTGTCCAAGTGTACCCAAACTGTGGCGAAGGCTCCGACCGCTTCACTTGTACTGTACCCATCCGAGGCATCGCTTCTAGTGCCGTTTTTATAATATCTGCGTCGGCGTTAAATGGGATCGGAGACGAGGGTTCGATAAGGAAGCTGCCACTAAGTACGTTCCCATCGGTTCGAGTATCCGTCTCGCAGCCGGAACCGGTAGCAGTAAAAGTTGATGGGTCCACAGCGCAGATAAACTGCGGTAAATTCCCTTGCGAGTCTTCAAACACGATTGTCCAAATGTATCCACCTTGTTCGTCTGCAATCGACTGGGACACCAGAACGTCCCCAAAAACCGGTAATCGGTTAAGGTCAGTAGTGAGTTGAGCCGCAGTATCGGCATCTCCAGTGATAGGGTTGTTCGCAGCATAAACAAACGTGTTGGCGGTATTAAATCCACCCCAGTCAAGCATCTTTATCTCCACTTTGCCGTCTACCCCGACAGAAGTTAACGCATTGTTCGTCATCGTCTGGAAGGCGGTACACCCCGTATCCGAACTCAACCATATCATCAACGGTGTGTTCCCGTAGACACCGTTACCGTGGAAAAATACGGTGTACACGAACCCATCCACGTCAGTCTCTCTCGTCACGTACACGTTGTCAATATTGGGCATAGCTTCAAGACTGGTTTCCATCGTCTTTGCAGACGCATCGAACGGGATACAACCTGACACTTGATCCAGTCCTAAGTAGTTGAAATGCACCTTATAAGACCCCACCGCTAAGGGCTTCTTAGCCGACACAACAATCTGCTGTACGGCGGTATCTGTCCCCATCGCTACGTCCGTGTTCATGGCTACATCGCAGTGTACAGTGGCTCCACCAGTAGCTATGAAAGTCTTATCATCGCACACAATTTTCTTGGTTTCTCCAGCCACATTATTCCCAATAAAAGTGATCTGGAACACGTATCCATACTGAAAATCCACCGACGCGTCGCCGTCTCGTGTGACCACAACGTCATTCGTTCCAAGCGCTCCATTCACCACAGTAGCCAACGAGGTTTTAACCGTAAAAGCTGGTGCGTTCCACGATATCGCGCCGGTTTTGGCTCCAATGGTCGAGAAAGTTCCCGTGTTTCCATTCTGCACTTCTCTTTCGAACAGCAACGTGAAGGTGCCAGATAAAATCGCTGCAGACGCCCAGATCCTCACGGTTTGGACTGTCGGAACACGGAACGCGATTCTGCCTCGGATACAGTTACCGCCTGGACAGGACGATGGAGGAGCAAATGTCCGTAAGGTCTGAACTTCTGCTACACGTGCTGCAGTGGTCGAAATCTCTTGGATTTCCATCACGTGGGACGCAGCTAGACGTATCTCCTGGACTTCCCGCTCGTATAGAGCGTACCCTGCTGCGAGGTTCTGGACTCCAGACGCTTTGCTACTCGGTATGACGGAGGCTGAAGGACTGAACGAGCCGATGCCAACATCCGTCCACGCCGCAACGTGAGCGTAATACGTGATACCAGGGAGTAGATTAGAGATCGCGTACGTGTTCGACGCCGATCCTGACACGAAATCGTCCTGGATAGTCATGGACCCCCCTAAAAGACCTGACGTCTGCTTCCCTAATTTAGGGATATTCCCTAACGACGACTTGAATTTGATCATCCATAGGAAGCCGTTGACTTTGTAAACCTCCAACTTCTGCTCCACAGCGCTGGATAGATACCGAGCCGCTGTACTTGACGCTTCCGGTAACGCTAAAGGGATAGAGTTGGCCGTTAGAGTTGAGATTCCAGCTACACCTTGGCGTATAGTGGATGCTACAATATTCGACGGAGCAATGTGTGCACCCGTTGCTGCAACAACCGTAGTCGCAGCCACATTCCCCGTTACGGACGACCCGCTGAAGTAAATCATGTAAATGAAGCCATGAGGAGCCACGTCAGCGTTCGTCCGTCTGGTTACTATGAGGTCGTTTGCCCCCACCACAGTTGGAGTTAGCGCTATTCGAGCTGTACTCGTAAGCTCTAACTGGAGCGCAGTCTCGCTAACATCCCACGGAATAGGGTTCGTATTGGTTCCCAATACTTTTAGAGTATACGTTTCTCCACTCACGAAATTGTTGCTTGGGTTCGACACAACGAGCTGCTGGATCTCGAATTGCTCGTCCATGACGCGAAATTGCTGCGAAACACTGTGAGCTGTATGCGGCGAATTAGGGTTCTCTCCGTCGTAAGCGGTAGTTAGAGCAAATTCACCCGACGGACCGCCACCCTCCACAGCTCCTTCCACAACGATATTCGTCGTCGCGACCGTATTCGCACACGCTGTATCGCTATTCTGCACAGCTCCAAGTAACGGGAGCTTTCCCGTGACAGCATCGCCGACAAAAGTGATCCGATAAATGGCTCGGTCGGGGGAGACGAGTAAATCTTTGTCGAGAGAAACGAGGATATCACCGACACCACTTCCCGTTAGAGTTTGTATCGCAGTAGCAACGTCATTTGCCGACGCTGTAAACAGCAGACATGGCGACGTCTGCCCTCCAAACGTGATAGCGTAGGACCCCGTACCCGTGTCCTTTACAGTCACCACCTGCACTTCACTGCTCCCTCCAAGCTCAACCATCTCCACATATGCTTTACGAACACTACCACCTTTTTGAGCCCACCCATCGAGGCACACGTTATCCCCGTTATCTTTACTCTTCAGCGACATCAAGTTGACAGTCGGAGCAGCTTTGTAATCCATAAAGAAGATATCGTACGTGAATCCAGGAGCTCCTTGTCGTACTGTCTCTATCATCAACGCTGGGTACATCCCATCCTGCGCTCCACTGGAGCAAGCTCCAGTGCCAACATTACCAATCACAAGCTGCGGTACGTCTCCAAGTACACGACTCGTACCTCCACTAATGGGTCCTTGAAAGTGGATTAGATACTCGTAGCCGTAGCCCCAGTCGGCCCCTCCATCTCCAGTTCGCGTCACGTTAATGTGATCGATATTATTCAGCGTACCCAAGTTGCTCAAGCCGTTTAGAGCGACCTCGAGACCTTCAGCAGAGACACCATATTTCAAGCACGACGTAGCGGAAGTCTGTCCGTTTAGAGTGAACTGTACTCTAAACAATCCATTTACAGCTGTCACTGCCGTATTTGCAGTCATTCGAATGCGCTGGATCTCCGTCTGTGACGTCCCATTACCACTGCGAGTTACCACCACGTTTCCAGAAGATAAGGGCGTTTTTTCTAACGCTAACTTCACGTCACTAGCTGGAGCGCCCCATTTGATACAAGCCGAGCTTTGCGAGTTTAACACAAGCTGGAAAAAGCCTTTCGTGTCCTCAACTTGACCGTAATCCGTCGCGAACATCAGTCGTTGCTGCGGTATTTTCCCGCCGTGCGTGATGACGCCGGCAGTGACAGTAGCGTCACCGATCCCTGCGCAATAGTCCACCTTTAAGGGGGCCACATCTCCAGCCACGGATTCCCCCGTAAAGTACACAGAATACACATACCCTATCCGAGATCCGAACGTCGACGGACCCACACGTGACACCAAGACATCGCCTGAAGTAGCACTAGTGTCAAACGCGAACAAGAGACCGAAAATGGCCGCCTGCACCGTCGCTGCATCTTCGTTAAAGCGAAGACAGTTCGTAGGAGGTTTAGTGACTCCGTTACGGGTCATTGTTAGCTGAAACGCGTTCGTAACATACGCTGTTGACCACGTAGTCGAAGGCCTTGTAGCAGTTAGCGTTTGGACTTCATGGCCTGTGCGTTGAACGTTGTATACCAACCCGTCGATCCGTAACTGCATCCCCGGATAGAGTAACCTCGTTGTCTCCGCGTTAGCTACCACCACCGGCGATCGCGCTGTAACTTTGACGCGTGACGTGTCGATCAATCCCGTAAACGGTGCATCGCCATTCGTCCCCACCAAGTTATTAACCGAAGTGGATCCGAACCGAATGATGTCGGTACGAGCGATGTACTGACGAATATCGTCAACACCCGTTATCGTCGCTGTAACTCCATCTTGAGTTAGCGTTGCCGTCGCACCGGGAATCTTCTGAGTCAGCAAATATCCTTGCGTCACGTCCACTTCACCGAATAAATCCATCGCTTCGATCCCGAGCTTCATTTCTTCGGCTGAAGACGAGTAAGGAAGAGCAGGTGTTTGGCTCTCGGACGTATTGAGCGCAAACGCCCCCACTGACGGCGAAGAACCGGGAACATTTGTGTACACGTCGACCGATACCCCAGTACCCTGTAAAGCCGAGCGTGATACCGATAACGACGCCACATCCCCACTACCTGGAGGGAACGTGAAGCCTTTATAGTCGCCTGTCGCCTGCATAAACCGAATTCTCCAGCGATAACCACCTCGTGTCCCTCGGTTCTTAACTCGAACATCGTCCCAGCCACCCGAGCACGACGGATCCGTACACCCGGTAGCTGAAGACGGATACTTATAGCGCTTTACCGTAACGCGACCGACGGTATCCATTTCATTCAACTTACGTTGTAATCGATCCGGGTCTTCATCGAAGAAAATCTCTCGAGGACCGAACGACGAAGAGTGGAAATCCAGTAAAAACGATCCGCTGAGTCCCTTAGATCCCGGTGTTACCTGAGTCACCGTCATGTCATACTTGCTCGAGCCTGCTTCAGCTGCAAACGTCGTTGTTATATCCGGCAGATCGCCAGCCCCAGGCGGTGTAAAGGTCGGGTTAGAGATGAAGCGAACGAGCCACGACATCTCTCCGTATTTACCGTGCTCGGTTCGCTTAACGCTAACTTGGCGTCCGGTGTTGGTAGCAGCTGCTTCGAGTTGACGTTCTACCAGGTTTTCGTCCGCATTCCACGGTAAGAGGATCGACAGCCCCAGCCACGTCGTTGCGCCTGTGTTGCTAGTATCCATGTCACTACACGTTGTAGCAGTAACAGTTACGGATACGGTCGAGACCCCTGTAACTGTAAAAATACAGTTCTTGAACGTCCCTACTGTAATTCGATCTTGAGGAAGAAGCTGCTTTTGAAGTAGCTCCCCGTCAGCCTTGATCGTCAGTGACGATACCGAACACGACGTCGCCGCTGGAGCGACAGCACCAGGCGCGTTCGTGCACACAAGGCTGACGAAATACCTCGCTGCAACGCCAGCGTCTCCCTGCACTCTAAAATCCGTAAAATCTCCCCGTAAAATCGTTCCATCTTTGATTGTAACCACAGAAGCCACAGAGCTGGCTCCTGTCAGTGACGTACTTATCGGAACCATTTCCGGAACATTTCCAGGTGCATTACACAATAGAGAACCCGCAGCTTCTTCCAGTTGTTCGCAGGCATGACTGGCATCACTAGCATCTCGGAGGAAGGTCACTGTCCACGAGTATCCACCTGTGTTTGTAACCACGTCTCCTCTGGTAACAGCGACATCCCCCACATTGTCCATCTTCTCTAATATTTCTTCAACTGAAGTTCCGGTGTACCCACTTTGCTCTTTTGTAGCCCATGCGTTGTGTGCGATACTTACACTAGTCACAAGGGAGTTCACTGCCATGTGCGAATAAGTCGCAGGTCTTGAGTCTATCGAGACAGTAAACGATCCTTTAATGGGCCCGACTCCAGTCGTAGATACACTTGGTACACAGTTCTGACTCCCATCACTCGCAGTAGTCGTAAGCCCATCTGTAATGCATTTAACGAGGAACGTATGGCCTACATGACGTCCCCATGCTTTCGAGTATCCCGACTCCCATACATCGTCCCATGACGCTGGCGACGAGCTCTTCCAATTCCCGTCTATCCCCCCGGAATGGTCGCTAGTAGGGTCGACCCATTTAGACGAACGAAATGTGACATACCACGTATACCCAAGTACTTGCGTCGACGTGGGACCTCCTCGAGACACGACCACACTACTCGGTTTTATCGTACCCAACTTGTTCAGCTCCGTCTGTACCTCCGAGGCTTCGGCGTTAAAGGCGATAGGGGCAGTAGTCTCTCCGTTAAAGCTGAGTTGGAAATCACCCCCTAACTGGTTCCCCTTTACAGTTTCGTAAACCCCTAATCGGATATTTTTCCCAGTTAGAGTAGAGGATACAATCTGCAGCAGTCCAACGTCACCTCCCGTAGACGCGTCGGAGAAAGAAATCGTCCACGTGAAGCCTATCGCTTGGGTGGCAGCAGAACGCATGATTTCTATGGTAGGGATCTTAAGATTCGTGATGATGAAGCTCTCCAATACAGTGTCCCGGACACTGACATCCAACGACGCTAGCGATGTATCCACACCAATTCTACACGGAAGAGTAGAAGTCACGTCTCGGAACTTGAGCATCAAGGCTCCCAGCACTTGGTTTCCGTCTCGACTATTGGCAAAAGGGTCCAATGGGTGTGTAGCGTCTTCCACACTAGCAGTGGGCGCTCCATTCGTCGGGGTCGTTAGCGTTTTAGTGGCCCCAACGACAGTCCTCGTCACCATCTTAGGGATGTTCCCTCCTCGACTTGAGAACGTAATTTGCCACGTGAACCCACCCGACCATTTATTCCCCGTGGGAGAATACACTGATCTCTTTACAGTTACAGTTCCAAAAACCTTTTTAGTGCCTTGAGTTATACTTTCCAGATTACTTTTCAGATCCGTTTCCGAAACATCCCAAGGAATATCCCCAGTGTACACTGGAGTCGGAACCACTAGCGTTTGCATCGCATCCGCTTCACTGACCAACCCAATCTGGAACGTACCAATGATCATACTCCCCGTAACCGTGGGGGTAACCGTACACGTAGCACTTCCAGCCGCTGAGCATAACAGCGTCGGTATCGTACCAGAGCGTCTCCGGATCGTTAAAGTATACACCGATCCCACAAAGTAATCATCCACAAACTCGGAACGAGCAACTGTAGCGGAATCGATAGCACCTGTCAGTAAACCTTCCACGACGCTGGCACTGGAGATCGTCGTCGCTGCCGTTTTTAGCGGGATATCTCTCGACATCTGCGGTGTTTTGTACAGATTCAAAGTCTTTCCGGAGAACTCACTGCAATAGAGCCCAACGTCATTCGCAGCAACAACTATGGTCGTCGATGTCGGGGTCTTGGTCACAGTTCCCGCTTCAAACGAACATACCCCCGCGATCAGCTTCGCTCCAGAAACTACGTAGGTATCTGCCGTTAAATCTCCCGCTACTGTGAAGATCCCGCCGAGGAATGACGTCACACACCCAGCGCAAATACGAGCCGAGGCGCCTGGAGTGCACGCAGTACTGAAGGTTGTGATAGCGTTCGGATCTGAATACGATTCACAAGTGTATTTCACTGTAAAGACAGCGCTCGAAGCGTAATCCAATTCGCTTCCTGCTGTTGTTTGTACAGCTTGAGTGGGGATCCCCGAGACGGCATTGCCTCCGACCGTCACCGCCGCGTCAATTCCAAGTGTTGGCACGTTGCCCCCGACCTCCAAACCAGAGAAAACGATAGTGTACACGTACGTAAGGTCCGGTCCCGTCGGATTCTGCGTGCGCGTGACGTCGACCTTATCGACGTTGGCGAGGTCAATTAGAGCGTTCTTTACAGTTAGAGCAGCGCTACTTGCCGTAGTATCCTGAAGTGACGACACCAAGTTGATTGTTCGCTGGTACATTTTCTTAACACAATGCGTACAGATACTGCTGTCAAACGACAAGAAGATCGTTCCTCCAATGCTCGTAGCGGGGGTTGCAAACGCCCCCGGTAGCGTCAACGTTAGGGTTTGAACTTCGCTTGTACGCGGCACCACGACTTTTATTGTTTGGATCTGAAGAACTTCCGGGACAGACGTCCGGATCGCTTGTACCTCGTCCACATCGTCACCATCTAGCCGTAACTCCTGTACCTCGTTACGGTCGGTAGCTGTAGTTACAACAGTTTGAACCTCGTCCACGACCACACTATTCGTCGTGGTAATCACTTGAACTTCATCCACCCCCGTAAATGTCGTGCGAACCACTTGCTCTTCGTTCGTCACTTTGACTGTAGCATCCACGAATTGTTCCTCGTTCACAACATCATTCTGTAGCGTTACGGACTGCATTTCTCGGATAATCGGGATCGTAGCGCTGGAGCTCTGACCACTGGAGAAATCATCCTGCTCGTCCCACTCAACTAGATAAGACTTGAGACTTGCTCCCCCATCATAAAGAGGGTTCATCCACTCCGCTTTCACGGATTTGGAGGTTACTACCGACAGCTTTAAATTCTGCGGCGAGCTCGGTGGTTGGTCTGTAACTGTAACAAAAGCCGGCGTGGTAACTCGAGGAGCCCCCGCACCCTTAGCGTTGAATGCTGTAACCCGAATACTGTAAGTGGAACCAGCCGTTAGCTTCTCCGACCGAACTCCAGTAACGGCATCGTCTCCGCCGATAATGAACGACCGCTTCGTCCCATCCACACAGCCGAACGCTGGAGGAGAATCAAACCCTGCAGAGGCGTCCCATTCAACCATATACTGGGTGATAGGGAGGCCTCCATCGCCCCCGTAATACGTCTTTTCAGTAGACGAAGGCTTCCACTCTACCAAGATCGCGTAACTTGACAACACCTTGGCAGTCGGATCCTCTGGCCGACCGGGTGTGCGATCCACAGGCGTGATACTGCTCGGACTCGGCACTGCGAACGCTCCGTCGCCTTGGCTGTTCACTGCAAACACTCGAACGTAATACTTCCCCGCAGATGCAACTGGGATATTGTAGTAGAATGGCGCTGTGTCCGTCGATGATACGAGATAATCTGTCCTCATTGGGTTCGTGAAATCCGCAGACGTAGCCCATTGAATTTGATACGAGCTGATGGGAGCGCCGCCGTTGCTGATAGGAACATCCCACCGAAGCTTAACGAGTCTACTGGATAGAGCGAGCAACTCAACAGCTTGAGGGGCAGAAGGGATCGTCCGTGGAATCTGAAACGTAGGCCTAATACTCCCAGCGTACCCATACCCTTCACTGTTGTGTGCGCGAACTCGAATGGCGTATTTCTCACCAGTCTTTAGCCCAGGGATAACATAGCGTAGTTGTCCTGGTACTCCAATTTCAATTGGGACATCTGTCGCTCCATTTCGTTCGCAATACCTCGAAGGCTGAGCGCCGTTTAGGGTTCTTGCTGCCAGTATTTTGGCACCAGGTCCTTGGAGTTCCGTTCCGTCGACACTTAACAGCGAAATGTCATTCTTAAACTCGGATACAAACGTAATCAACCAGTTAAATCCGTAGCCATTCGTCGATCTCGCCACGTTTACAGCTCCGATTGTCACTAGATTCTCCAGCGCAGTCTTCATATCAAGTGCCGAAATATTATGAGGCAAAGGTGGGGTACTATCGGACAATCCTCCACTGGAAAATGCTACTCTAAATGTCCCACTAATCGGTTGGAGGCCTTTCTGGACCGAGTCCACAGCGATACCTGCTTTATCCCCTGTCCATCTGTCACTTGGAGATACCTGAATAAGCTCCTGAGGTCCGACATGCCCACCTAAGAACGTGATCGTCCACTCGTATCCGTACGCACTCTTATATACCGGTACTGGAACCGTAATGTCAAGTGCTGTATCGATAGTAAGGGTCGTGTCCGTAACGCCAACCGCAGCGTTAATGGTTCTCTTATTCCCATTGATCCAAATCACATCCCCCTGAGCCAGTTTCGAGCCACCTATCGTAGTTGTAGCAGTCCCATGAACTGCGACGGTCGTGGACGTAGCAGTCACAAGTAACCCGCCAATCACGCGCATGGATTCTGCTTTAGATACATCCACCGTTCCGACTGTCGATAAGCGCTCTAATCGCTCCTTGACCGAATTTAAACCAGTCGCAGGTGCATCCCATCGGATGTTCTCAGTCACTTCGCCGCCAAAGGACAGCTTGAAATATCCGCCAAGTGTCTGGGAATCCGCAAAATTCACTAAGCTCTGGATCTCTGGGATCCCTTTCCCCGCTGACGTCGTAATGGTCTGCTGTTCTTGGGTTCCTTCGGATCGATACCAATCGACCTTGTACTTGTCCACGCTACACAGCTCGCCTACGGTACTTGCGCTCCAGTCCACCTGTAACGTCGTTCCATCGACTACACTTGCCGTAACAGTCTTAGGAGCTGGCGGTTGGCTGCAGGTTACAGCACTGGCGAGTGGCGAATTAGCAGACCCGAAGCCGTCGGCATTGTACGCCATCACGTGTGCGTAGTACTTTACACCGGGGCGAAGATCTGTGACCGTAAAGCGGAAAGGGTCGGACCCCGTAACTTTATTCGCAACACGCACCACTGCATCAGTGCCCATAAGCTGCGAGCTGGCCACAGTCATTGTGAAAATGTTCCCAGCTCCGACCATTTCCTCCCCTCGCAGATACGCGAATGTGACGGACCATATGGCTGTATTGAGTGCTGCGGTTTGTGCCGTCTTCGTGACCTTGATAGAGTACGACGCGGTCGTCGCCTGTAACACAGCTTGCATCTCAAACGCCGACGCACTAACCAGTATCGTCCCCGTATTCTTGCCGTTAAAAGTCAGCGTAAACGATCCCGTAATTGGGGATACTCCATCTGTAACCACGTCCTGGACCTCGTGAGTGAAATCTCCCGTCGCCAGGTCACTAAAGCCCTGGACAAGCTCCATAACGCTAATACGAGGCGAATCGCCCGTCAACTGTCTTCCATCCGCAGCCAGTGGCGCTAAATCGCCCTTATTGTGCAGAAAAGTGATCTTCCACGTGAATCCAAACGCCACTTTGTCTCGCTTCACCAGCAGAGGATCGACAGCGACATTTACGGTACCTGTAATGATAGCGAGAGCGTCGGTCATCTCCGATTCAGAGCAATCGAACGGCAACGCGGAGGTCTTTCGACCACCCCAAGAAAGGGCAAAGGTGCCTCCAGCGCCTGCCGTGCGATAACTCGTGGTCACTTGCTGTACCTCGTATGTTTCTTGGATACTCGTCACACCATAATCATTACTGGAACTGTCAAAATTCGGAGAGGAATCCCATTCGATCCGGAACATGCTCACTTGTGCTCCTCCGGAATAAAATGGAGCCCAGTAGTTCAACGACAGCCACGTCGATCCATGGAATTCACCGAGAGCTACCCCTGTGGGTGGCGTGGGTACGACGGAGCTTGCTGACGTTTGAGCTTCGAACACTGAAACCGAGTCGCTGATTCCTCTGGAGTTGAGAGCGAAGATTCGGAACGCGTAAGCTTGACTACTTTCTAGAATCAGATTGTCTTGCTTGGTCACTGCGACGGCATTATTGCCTTGAACATAGGCGTTCAGGTTGGCTGTGGCTGGAGTGACGACGAGTAGCGGCAACTTCTTCATCGGGTACGTCCCCCAAAACGATACGGTATGGATTACAGTACCCCCATTTACTGTGGACACAACACTAACGCCGTCGACACTGTCAAGCGTCTCAAGTGCATTTTTCAGATCATCGTTGATAGTCGCCCATGGGATGTTCTTTGCGTTCGTGGTCCCGGTTACCAATACTGTCTCGCCTCCGAAACTTAAAGTATATGGCGTCGCTATTGCTACATCACTGACTTCCAGATGAATCGTCTGTGTGGATGCAGGATTGCCGACGCTAATCACATTAGGGGACACTGCCTTAGGGCTCCTCGTACCGATCCGAGCGTCGGTTCCTCGCCAATCGTGCTCTGGGATAGCGTCGATAGTGTCGAGACTTCCATCGTACGAGCGGAACACTAAATTCCACTTCCGTCCATTGGAAACATGGTACGCGAGCGTTCTCGTGATGCTCTCGGTGAACCCTCCGCTAACCTCAAGGTATCTCTTATTGACGGCAGTAACCGTGTACTTGTTCATATCAGCGGATACTGAGGGAAGCCACAGATCGTCTCCAACTTTGACGAGTTTTCTCAAATCCTCTGTCGTTTGGAGTCTATTATCAAAGACGTAAACCTTCGGACTTGCAGCAGCAATAGTGTCACCCGGATACGGTACGTTAGTCGTAACTTTTGCACCAGTCACACCTGCTACTGTGAACTTCGTGTTACCAACGAAAAACACATTGTTGATGGTGGAGCTAAATTCGTGGTCTGCTGGCATCTGGAACTCGTTGCTTCCTTTTGTTACTGCCACCACTTGTATTAGGGCTGAAATACCCACATAACCAGGTAAAGGTTTAATCTGTTTGGTGATCAATCCAGCCAAAACGTCATAGTTGGCTGACGTCGCTGAGACGGGAAACACTGTAAATAGTGTGATATCGGACAGGGTCATCGCCTTAACCGTGTAGGAGGCGGAAGGCGAGCCTAGCACCAGCGTTTCTCCAATCGCCAGGAAACGGGTCGGGTCTATCATCGCACCACCAAGCTTGATATTGGTCAAGAGACTGCTACCGGCAGTCGCATCGGCAGTCAACTCTAACGCGTATGCGCCAACATCACCTGCACTCTTGTCTCCTAGCGCCACCACTGAGTCCACGACGCTAAGTTTCTGTAGTTCCTGTGTAACTTTCATGTGCGTGGCAGAGAATCCGATCGGCTCTGTAGTTTCTCCACTAATTGCGATCCGGAATGAGCCGCTGATGTCATCTCGCTTGGCATCTGTGAACACCGTAACGGTGGGGTAGACGCTAATCAGAGCGTTTTGGCCTGTAAGACGCGAGTGTTGGATGAAAATGGCGTCGTCCTCGTCGTCTTGGTGCTTTGAGAACGTAACATGCCATGCCTTGCCGTAAGCTCCGTACTGACTCACACTGACGTTCACAGTTCCAGGTGCAGTGATGGAGTCGATTGCATCTCGCATCTCCCCTGCCCCCGTGTCTTTAAACGACAGAGGCGACGTCACTTCTCCCATATAGGACAGCGTGAAGGTGCCCCCGATCGTACTCGACGCATCTGCGAGAATTGTCTGCACTCCAGCTTGCCCTTTAGAGCACACACCTTCGTACTTTACGGTGTGAATCTGTCCGTAGACCTGCAAGTTCGGAGGTGCCCATAGCGTACACGTTCCCTTCCCGAACTCACTGTAATCGAACTGTAACGTCGGCCACTCGCCTGTCGGATAATAGCCCCAGAAACGCACGTGGTAGTCGTGAAAGTCCAAAATCTTCAACACTCGAGCTTCGTCAGTAAAATAATCGCAGGATCCTCGTGGAGTGACAGAAATCTTCGTGAGTCCAGCGGTAGGCGGAGCATCGACGACAAATTCACACGAATGTCTGGAGAAATCGTTGGGGTTCCGACTCACTTGGATGATGCTGTCTTGTAGTAACACACCCACTTGGGCACTAGTGAAAGCGCTCACCACAGTCAGTTTCCCGGTATTATCATAGTCTGTGACTGTCGCTGTGGTTGTGACTTTGAATGCACGCACTTCGTCCACCGTCACTTTCGAAACCAGATCTAGAGCTTCCAGATTCGCTTTCAAACTACTCAATGTTCCAGATTTACCCAACGTGATACAATCCGCTGTCGTCTCGCTCCCCAGCTTGAGTTTGAGCGAGCCATCCGTAGCTGTCGTCGGAGCAAACAGACGAACCACTTGAACGGACGAAGGAGCTCCCACGACGTACGTGTCGCACACTTTGTCGTCGTTATTGATCTCAAAGAAGCCGTAATGATCGGCTGGAATACCAGTTTTACCGAGCTCAACGCCGTATGAGCTAACTGGTATCGCTAGACTCGTGTCGATAGAAGTGAGCTGAGAAATAAACTGCAGTCCTGGGTATTTGCCGTGCACCACATCCCCTGCGTCATTGTCGAACGAGATCGTCCAGATGTAGCCATACGGGCCACGTTCACTTCCAGAATTATCCAATTTGAGTAGATCCTTATTCGCTGTAAAGTCTGGAGCACCATGTCCTAACTCCACGTCAATACTGGAGCTTCCCTCCACCGGCTGCACTCTAACGATAAAGCGCTTCCCTCCAACGTCAATACCTGCTCCCTTCGCAAGCATCGCGCATTGAAATGCATTTAACGTTGGCGTTGTAAGACGATTATTTGCCGATGTAAAAGTCACGCTAGGACTTCCCGTGAGCACATACAGCGCACGAGAGACTGAGACAGGACGGACAGAAGAAAGACTATTAAGAGCGCTTTGAAGAGAGCTAGCTGTGGTGTGTACAGACAACAGTGAGGTCACGTCGTCTCCGTACTGTAAGCGGAAGGTGCCAGTGATGTCGTTCTCGATAGAATTAAAGACGAAAACTTTCTTGGTCGCAACTTTTCCAAATGAATCGCCCACTGCATACTCGAACAAATATTTTGAGACAGAGTCGCCATGATCCACTGGGTTAGACAGTCGAAGCTCCAGTTGTGACCCGGATAAAGGCCACATTCCATTGATACCTGGTGGGTCAGGAGACGTCGATACGGCTGTTAAAAGCGGTAATGCACCTCGTCCACGCTGCTGCAAGTCGGTAGTACTCGCTCCATAGCCATTCTCGTTCCGAGCAAATGCACGCACGTAGTAGTTCTGCCCTGGATCCAGTCCGTCAATAATTGTTTCCAACGCGACATCCACACCTTTTACTATTTCTTGCACCACAACATTCACTCCCGTCCCTTTCAGTAACGTTTTCGCAGTAACCACAAGCAGTGGCAAGTCACCCATATTCGACAGAAAAGTGACCGTCCAAGTCGCTCCGAAGTCAGAATTCTCACTTCTTGTCACGTTCAGTCGTCCAATAGTAGCTAGACTCTGAAGCTTGGTCCGGACATCAGCTGCAGTGTCGTCAAAGTTGATCACTGCTCCACCTACGGACTGAAAGCTGACTGTGAAATATCCACTGATGTTGTCGGCACTTGCCTTCGTCGAGATCGTCTGCACTTCTTGCACCACTCCGCCAACTTCGGTTGAAGCCACCACTGCGTTGGCGGAATAATCGCCCTTAATCTCCGCCAGAGTCGTCGTCTGCGTGTCATCTTGTACGACTGAAGCTGTCACTGTACACGTGACACAGGCGACGCCGTACACATCAACAAAGTCCGTGGTTCCCGTCTTCTTGTCGACTCGAAGACGCACACTGTCGAGAGACTGGAACGTAACATACCAGCGATATCCGTTCGCCTTGGTGGGGCCGATACGCGACACGTCAATGGTCCCGACGCCGGGCAAGGCACTTAGCGCTCGCTTCATCTCCGCTGCCTCCGCATTCACACTCAACGTCGCTTTCTTCCGCGCGAACGCTGTTACATGCAGCGTCGTATCGTCCGTCCATAGCGAATCCAAAGTGAAACTAGTGGACCCAACATTCGCCACTTTAAACACCTTGGAGCCGATCTGGACCTGTTCTCCATCTGCAATTCTAGAGCTGAAACTGACGGACGTAGGGACCAAATTCGACGTCTTCGAGACTTGGACGTTGCCCAGCGCCGTATCCATCACTTGAATCGCTGTAGCCACTGTAACTCCACGAACGTGATACGAATCCAGCGGTAATTCCGAGTCTGTAAACGGAGCAGTGGCGTGAACCGTGAACTCTTCGCCTCCAATTCGCACTCGATCTCCTCGATTCACAACTCCCAACATGGATCCTACAGTCTTCGCTGTCCTCGATCCTGCAGCCACAGTCGCTGTAACTACAGGATTCGTGTTTATCCATTGCCCTTCAAAGCCGATCGACAAATCGAATGTCCCTCCCAGCACTTTCGCCCCCGAGCTTTCAGTCGACGCAATCTCCCACACTTCTGGATAAAATCCAGGAGCGCCTGACGTCACGTGAGCCCCCTCAAAGGACAACACTCGGTTCGGAGGTTGCACGGCTTGGCATCCTGTTGTATCCCCCACCAATAAATCCGATTGTCGGCCACTAACGAGATACGCGCCGTCGAATGTGACGCGGTAGACAAATCCGTTCTTGGCAGCCCCAAAGACCGATCTCGAGACCCCGACACTGTCCACATTGGGCAGTTCTTCCAGTGCCATCTCCAGCGCCACCTCACTGGCATTCCACGGGATACACGACGTCGTCTCGGTGCCTCGACTGTTCTTGAACGTTACTTTATACCCGCCCGATAGAATGGGCCCAGTCGCTGCCACGGAGAATGTTTGCACCTCGTCCACGCGTCGTGCCACTTCCACTTTGTACCCAAGCACGGGGGCGCCATTGACGCCCTCGGGTTTGACATTAAGTGGTGGGCAGAACTGAACACGCATCGATGTGTCACTCGCAGGAGACACCAAAACCTTCTCGGGCGGACCGGGGACGTCTCCTGGAGTGAAAAATGCGGCATTGGCAACAGCGATGGACAGAAATATGAGAGCCAGAATCAGGTAATTAACGTGAGACGCCCGACAGAATCGGTCTCGGTTCATGCTGCCCCAGTCAGGTGCTGTCACAAGCGGCTCTGTGGTTCGGCACGAAACGACGTGGATCTTTTTAGCATCGAAAATATTCCTGGGTGTTTTTATTTTTATTTTTGTTCTGGCTGCTCTTGTTTCTAAAGGCGTAGCAATGTATTGCCTATTATCGGATAGTTCGCAGAAAGTTAAGATACTTCAGAATTTTTCCTGTGTACAATTCGATAGAGTGGGTTTATTATTTCAAATGGTATTGTGGGGTGATGGCGTGGCTGGATGCGGACCTTGCGGCGCTGCCCCGGACAAGCGGCAGTCTGGCGGCTCCGGATATCAAAGTGGAGTTGCTGGCGATGGCTTCTTCTACAGTGACCAAGTGGACCACGTGCGGGACACACGCTGCCCACGTGGCAGGGGGCATCTTGCTAGCTAAGTCGAACATAGTGGCGGGCGGTTCATTCTGTTTATCTGGCACAGACCACTTGGTCGGATGGCCATACTGTGGTGTAGGGATTTCCAGATTCGACCAAACGCCAACTTACTTTAGGTCAAGAATCGGCTCGGTCTGATAACCCAGAGCTTAGAAGCAAAGGATCACGGCAAGTACTCGGCGATCTGTCCGGATATATCCGGATAGCCGCTGAGCTCAACGGTCGCCGGAACTCAGCTGAAGGGTCCGTAGAGATCCGAAACGACTACATTTCACTAGATATTTGTATGAGAAGCATAGGATTAAATAGGGTAGCCGAAAGGGCTCCCAGAAGATAACAGAGCAGAATTTTCCTAGTCCAAGACACGTATACACTTTTCCGGTAAGTTCCTGCATAGGGCTGGATTATGCCTGCCGTGAATACTCGAGAGGCATAGTTTGTAGGGTATTGACTGGTAGCGCCAAGAGATTAGGTCGGTCCGGGTAGGACAAAGTCTCGCTACGCGCAAAAGAAAGTCCCGTATACTCAGCGGGCCGGTACGTCGGATAGCCCGGGTGCCGTAACACTTCTAGCTGAGCTGCCTCTGCGCTCGGTGACCTGTAAAAGCGCTCGCGCGCCGTCGTCCATCCTTTGGTGGAGGGCACAGGGTTGTGAACGAGCTCAGCCGAACCAAACTCGGCGGAGCCTCGGAAGTGATCTGACTTGATTAGTCGGAACCGAGTGGAAGCGAGCCACTCGTCTGTCCCGGAAGGGCCGGACAGCGAGGGGACCACCCTCTGCGCAGGCCATACAACCGCCGACCTAACTCGGCGATTCGTTGTGGTTTGTGTAAGGAATCCACATCTGAAGGTCACTGGTGCCGCGACCCGGGAACAGGAGTGTGTGCTTGTTTTTATAGGTGCCAGCTAACCAAGTTAAGAGGAAGAGAAGAGAAAGAGAAGTGTGAAGATGGTCAAGAAATCAGCAACTCCGAGCGACGGAAGCCCAGCGACGGCTGGAGGATCGCCTCTCGCGGGGTCGGACCCGGCGGATCAACGACTCATCGCCATGACGATGGAGGTGGGACGAACCGTCCAGTTCGACGAGGATAGCCAAGACCAGGAGAGCGAAAACGGAGATGCAAGTGAAGGAGAGTATGAAGAGAAGGCCGAGACCGCTGAGCTCGGAGGCACGAAGACTACCGCCGAGCTACTTGGCGAGGTGGGAGAGTTGACGCTGCAGGTGGGACGCATGGGAGCCCCACGTCCTGTCGAGCGCAACTTATCCGCCGAGCTCGACGAAGGTGCGGACGATGAAGAAGATGAAGAAGAACATGGCGTTGCTCAAGGGGACCGTCCGCCCCTTATTCCGAAAGCGACGAGGAACGCCGATACGCCGAGCGCCAATATAGTGTTGGCTCGACTCGGCAAAGAGATGAGAACGAGATCGGAATGGATGATGATGTTCGCGCCTGTGGCGATGGCGCAGGCGAAGTGGCCGATGTTGGGTCCCAAGCTAACTCAACCGGTGCGTGCAGCCAACATCAATCAGTTGGTGGAAGAAACTGTGTTGCTGTTGAAGGCGATGGGCAATCGGTGCAACAGTCGACCAAACAGCCTCATCCTGTCCGACTGGAGTTTGACCCGTGGCGGAGCTGAGCTCTGGCAATGGAAGAAGAAGTTGAGAGTGGCGTTTGGATTGGAGAAGGCCCCTGGTGGAACGAAGAAGGTGTACAGCCCGAGTAGACGAGTTCAAACCACTCGGCGAAGACCCAAGCAAAACTCCTTTGCCGAAGACCCCGGAGACGAAGAGACGTGAAGTGTTCCGCGCTACGCAAGGGACTTCGTACTTCGAAGACTCCCACATGCTGACTCCAATGAAGCTAAACCCGACCCAGCGAGCGCCGAGTCGTGGACAGCGGAATGTTGGTCGTTACCGTGAATTGTATGACGCTGCAGACGAGGCTGAGGCTTACGAGGAGGATGAAGAAGAAGACGGCGCTTTCGATGTGAGAGGAAACCGTGAAGAAACCGTGAAGGACTACATCCGGAACTTGAGCTTTGACGCGGCTGAAGAAGACTCGACGCAGTACCTAGAAGTCCGAACCCACGCCTCGCTCGACAAAATCGCCGAGTTCGAAGGAAAGCGCTACCGCTCTGACGCGTCGCTCCAGTGGCTCAAGCGTTTCATCTACGTGATGAAGAGCACCAGGATGCCCAAACGTGCCTGGTGCGAGCCTTTCTCGCTATGCTTGGGACGCGCGGCGAAGAGTTGGTACAGGCAGCTGCCGAAGAAGACTCAGCGACGTTGGAAACTACTCAGCGAGGCGTTCCTGGATTATTATTGCTCACAGCTCGACGAATCCGCCCGCACTCGTTACTACTCGGCGAGACGTAAAGTCAACGAACCGATCTGCGACTTCCTGATCCGACTCAACGGGTATGCTCGGACAGCCAAGATTCAGTACGAGAAGGGTGGCGCCGACGCAGCTGACCATGTCGAACACTTCTTGCTACATTGTGGTGATGACGATGTGATGGATTTGATGTACCCCTTGCAGTTGGAAGACATCAGTAAGGTGGAACAGATAAACAATCGTCGGATCCTCGGCGAAAAGCGCAAGAAGCAACGCGACCGACTCGTGATCGCACGAGGCCAAGACGACAGGCGGAAGGAGTAAAGCCGCCGAGATGAACGCCGAGATGGACGTCGAGATGAGAAGCGCAGTCGCAAGAAAGAAAACCGCGACCGCCGAGTCACTGTCATTGACGCTGACTCTGACGGGGAGGAGCTCATCGATCAGGACCCGCCGAGTCCGTACAACTCCGAAGACGAATGGGATGATGAGGACCAGTCCGGAGGACACAACTCAGCGGAAGACGACGACTACATAGACGCCGGCGTTTCCAATGACAAGGGAAATACACCAGACCGCCGAGAGAACTCGGCGGGAGACCAGAATGGCTCGAATCGAAGTTGGGAAAACTCAGCGAACCGACCTCCGCGACCGTACAACCAACGAGAACAGTCGAACCGTGGAGATGGATCACGCGACAACGCACAGCGTGGACCTTGTGCAGCTTGCGGAAGAACGGGGCACTCGGCTCACTACTGTCGACGACGCTGCAAATTCTGCAGACAAGTCCATGAAGGCGGCCAGTGCGAGCTGTTCGTCAATATGAGAAGCTGGCAGCGTTCGTGAAAAACTCTGTCGACAAGTCGCAAGTGCCAGAAGACCTGCAAAACCTTTACGCGCCGAGTGGTTTAAACTCGGCGGCCCGCCAACACTGACTGGGTTGGAATATGCCGGGCTGCCACAGTCAGCTGAGCCTGCAGTTGAGGCGAACTTCTTGTCTGCCTTCGTAGGTGAAGCAGGACGGCCCGAGGGAAGAAGCGGGGATGGCAATTGGATGTGTGAAATCGACGGAATTGAACGTGAGCTCGGTGAGTTAGATGATAACCACCGAGCGATTGGAAGTGTAACTCGGCAGTCAGACCAGGCTGTGCATCGAACCAGAATCATGAAGCTGCTTTCGGGAGAACGGCTGGGATGGAGGTCAGCACGGAAGTTTGATCGCCGAGTTAGAATGAGAGCTCTCGTATTGGGTACAGTCAACGACCGAAGGACCAAGATATTATTGGATACCGGAGCAAATGTCTCGGCGATTAGTGAATACTTCGCGAGGAAACTGCGTCTCAAGAGAGTGGCCAGCCGAGATAAGCGAATCGACATACAAGGAATAAGTAAAGACAGAATGGTGACAACGTCAAGAGCAGTTGTGAAGGTGACACTCGGCTGGGAAGTGGCATACGAGTTTGAAGTATGGATAATGCCTCATCATGCCGGAGTCGATTTGATTCTCGGCACCGACTTCATGATCCCAGCTGGGATCCGTCTGGATCTGTACAACTCGGCTGTCAAGCTACCCGATGAGATGGTGATCCCACTCATCCGATCAAGTAATGCGCCGACCAAGACCGAGTTCGGACCAAATGTCCTATGCAGACCACCAGACGGGTTAACAATCGAAAGTCGAATGACCGCTGAGTTCAAATTGCCCAGGCGACAGCCCAGTGAGTCGACGCATGACTTGTGGGTGCGACGGACGAAGGGTCGGATTCCAACAGTTGTGTTTAACCGCCGAGAAAGACCAACCCATGTCCTGAATACGAGCGTACGACCGACGTCAGTCTGGTACCCACCTCACTTTTATGTGATAAAATGGCAACCACACGGAGTACTGGCCAATGAAGGATATGTCCGCGTGAGCTCGGCGAAATACCGTGACTGGCAGATATTGGCATTTGAGTCGGCGATGGATAAAGATTTGCTGCCGAAAGAACAACGACTGTACGAAGACTGGTTGTCACACCAGCCGCCAGCTGTGGAAAGACGAAAATACCCAACTCCGACGGCGGTGGAAAAACGACCCCCTCCAGGGGAAAATGGACCCGAATTAACATGCGCCGAACGCTGCAGAAGGATCGAAGCTGATACTGAAGCCGGCGACGACGAGAGGCGTCGGGATAACGCAGACGTCATATCAACTTCAGGGGGTGACAAGGGGTGACCCGGCTATAAACTCAGCGTTCAAGCTGGAAGACGTCCGAGCGGATCGTACGCCGGTGCAGCACGATGGCCAAGATGTCTCCTATAAGCTGTCCAAGTTTGAAGACGATGGCGCCATTTCTGACGTCAACACGAACTTAGCGGTTGAAGGAACAAGTGCAGTAAGGGCCAAGGAAGACGTGTCGACGACTGAAGACTCAGCTATAACGGAAGGAGCCCTTTGAAGAACGCTCGGAACACGCCTTACGTGACGCCCCAACCTGTTATGGACAACCGAGCCCAACTTTGGAGTCATTAGACAAAGTATTGTGGGCAAGCTGAACTCAGCTGTGAGCACCCTGACCACTATAAGTGCTGGGAGTAACCATGTGGTGACGGCGAACTCGGCGCTCGGAGATCCAGCCGCAAGAATTGACTTGGGAGCTGTTCCGGCGTGCCATAGGACAGCCGACTACGCGAAGGACGAGTGTGGACGCATAGATGTCTGTCCAGCCGTCGTAGCAGACTCAGCGGTACAGTGCCCTAGCGTGATGACTGCGAATTCCAAGCTGGAGGTATTACTTTCAAGAGATGTTGAGGATAACAGTGAAGGACTGAGCTGGACGGCGAATACCAGTAGACACAGTGATGAGGGTGAGGCATGAGCCGAGTCTGGCGTCGATGGGTTAGGTTCTGCAGCCGTGGTGAACTCAGCGATGGGTACGCCAAAAGCCTGCATTTTTCAGTCAGCGGTGGTGGACTCGGCGTCAGAAGATCTAAGCACTGAGAGTGTCTCGGACGTGGCCACAGCATGTCGTCAGGATATCAGCTATACCGAAGACGCGTTTACATGCACGGAAGTTAGTTCTGCCGTCACAACCAACTCAGCGGGTCAGCACTCCGACATGACAAAGGATTATGATAGTCGGGAGGTATTACTACCTGAAGGAATAAAGCCGAACGACGACCCAGCTACGGCGGACTCAGCGTTGAAGACTATGGAGACTGAAACCGGTTCAGAAGTGGTTAGACAGCATGACGACGATACCATCTACCTCGGAGACAAGTTGAACACGAAGGAGTCAGATCGGCCGTCGCAGTGAACTCAGCGAATACGGGCCGTGACGCGGACGACAACTATGATGTACCAGAGGTATCACTGCTGGAAGGTACTATAGCTGAGGTCGGAGTAACGAACTCAGCGGCGAGGGTGTTCGACCCCGGCGGAATTGACTACGGTTTTGGACAAGCTGAAGATGATGAGTGCAACTTGACGAGAGACCCGACTGAGACTCTAAGACAACACTACTTGGCTATCGCCGCGACCGAAGACGAGCAAGAGGATGATGTTGACGATGGTACGACCAACGCCTTTGAGCGTAGTGGGACTAATCTGGAATTGACGGACTACGCTCACGAGCTGGCTTTCCTTCCCGACCTCACTGAAGTTGAGCCTACCGAACTCGACTATGGCGCTGCAAACGTCAAGTCGAGTAGTCATACGCCAGCACAGTCGGCTAAATTGGTGGCAGCGCTACAAAAGCACGAAGGGATAATGATTTCAAGTGGCAATGCCCTGCCGCCTCCAGCGTACGGAGCATTGTGCGACATCGACGTTCAAGGACACGCACCCATTAAGCAGAGAGCTTGGCGGATACCTCTCCGCCACTTGAGCAAACGTTACGAGTTGTTGAAGGGGCTGCTTCGAGCTGGGTTGATATCATTCTCGGGCAGCCCTTGGGCCTCGCCAGTGGTGATAGTGCTCAAGGAAAATGGTGTGGATATTCGGCTATGCATTGACTATAAACTGGTTAATGCGGTTACGACGCCGATGGAATACGCTATGCCACTGGTTGATGACCTGCTTACCGAATTGTAGAGTTACTTGTGGTTTTGCTCGCTCGATGCTGCGAGTGGATTCTGGGCAGTCTTGATGACACGCCGAGCTCGGCAGATCTCAGCGTTCGTCTATGCACTTGGACACTTTGAATGGTTACGAATGCCGTTTGGATTGAAGAATGCGCCTATGATTTACTAGCGACTGATCGACAACGCTCTATGGGGATACGTTCAACCAAAGGGAGGATGGCAGTTGTTTGCCGAACGGATGACTATTGCTGAAGCCGAGTCGGGAACTCGGCGAGTCGAGCTCGGCGGAGTCAGTGATTCAACGAAGAGTCAGCTGACGAAATTTGAAGCTGACCACCAATCACAAGTTGACTGCGACCCGGTCCAAGACCTGGTCAACGGACCGGACGGCGACATGTTTGCTAACGGAGAACCAGACCAGTCTTCCTGGATTCCGGTGTTCAAGCGGAGGTCGTTTGTCGATGATATCTGTTTTGGAGGGGAGACGCTCGACGCCTGCTTGGAGACACTCGACCGACTACTAGCCCGGTTCACAGAATGTCGAATTAGCATCAGCTTTACCAAGAGTATCTTTGTCCAACCCAAGGTTGATTTCCTATCGCACGAGATTACGCCGAGTGGCATACGCGCTGATGCGAAGAAGATAGCCGCGATCGCCGAGCTCGCCTTCCCGAAATCAAAGAAGGGGATGCAAGCTTTCCTCGGTGCCCTCAACTATTACGGCCGATTCATCCAGAACTTTGCTGTTTACGGAGCAGTACTCTATCAGCTCAAAGATACGGACTTTGGCCCTGGGGGTGACTTGGCGTCAGCAAAAGCGTCATTCGCCGAGCTCGAAAGACGGGTAGCAGAAGCTCCAATTCTGCGTCATTTCGATTCGGCGAAAGAAGTCCATATCATGTTGTACGCCAATGAGTGGGCACTGAGCAGTACATTGATGCAACCGCACGACGACAAGCTGCACCCAGTTCGCTTCTGCGGACGCGTACTAAAGGAGAATGAACTCGGCTATCATCCCGCTGAGAAAGAAGTAGTCGCGCTGTTACAATTGCTGAAAGTGTGCTACACTCTCTTGGCGGGAAAGACGCTACACGTCTACACCCGTTTCTCCACGCTGGAGTGGGTGTTTAAGTCAAAGTCGCTGTACGGCCGCGCAGTCGGTTTCGCAGTTATGTTGTCGCCCTACGATTTGAAGGTGAAGCGAGTACGTGAGCGAGATGTAGACTTCGCCCAGTTGCTCCAGGCGTCGATAACCCCTTTTATCGGACTCGACGATTCCTTGAAGCACCTTGCGCCTCCCTCCAAGAGCTCGGCGACAGTTCGAATGGACCCAGCGCTGCTATACGCCCGAATACCAGCTGACTTTGCAGGATGCGTGCTGTCATTTGATGGCTCAGCGAAGACGGCTAAATACGGCGGGTATGGCAGTTGTTCGTGGATACTATGGCGCCTTCCGAATTGGGACATTGAGATTGCTGCGAGTGCGTACCTGTCGTCGACCACAGTCAACATCGCCGAGTACACCGGCATGAACAATGAAGTCTTGGCGGCGATTGACCGAGGGATAACCGATCTGATTATCGTGGGTGACTCCCGGCTTGCAATCCAGCAATCCATGGGGGTGATAACATGCAAGAAGGAAACGTTGCAAGTGGAGCTAGCTCGACACAAGGATCTCACGAAGCAACTCAACTCGGTCCGGTATCGACACATAGCGCGACATTATAACGCAGCGGCTGATTCTCTCGCTACAGAAGCACTAGAAGCTAAAGCTGGACGAGTAATTCTCGGGACGGATAGGAAAGCAGAACTGAGAATGATTAACCGAGTAGCCAAAGAACTGTACGCCACAGACAACCCAGCGGAAATTCCGATTGTCACGGCAGTCACTCGTAGCCGAGTACGCCGAGTTCACTTTGAGGACGAGCCGGATGAAGACTCGGCTAGAGCAAGAGGAGGAAGTCAGGATCACGAAGCCATATCAACAAATCCTGGAGAATCGGCGTTTGAAAGCAGTGGAGATGAATTCGAACAAGTCAGCAGGGCGTCGACTCGGCGGACTAACCACACGACCCCAAATGTCGAGGTAAGGTCACAGATGGAGTCAGCCCAGACAGCTCAGAATGCCAACGACATTGATCCAGTGACAGTACAGACTGAGCGGAGACGACGCATCGCGAAGGCACAAGATGAAGAACTCAGGTGGGCCGATCTGAAAGCGTACCTGAGAGGCAAATTTGAGGACCTTACACACCGTCGAGCTCAGAATGCCGGCAAAGTCGCAGATGTCTTTGTACTCAGCGAAGGCGGCCTGTTATACCGCCGAGATGAAGCTCGCCGACTGGGCGAACTCGGCGAACCGAACCTCTCATTGAGATTGGTGATTCCGTCAACTATGGTCGACGAAATACTTCATATTTGTCACAACTCGATCGAAGGAGGGCATCAAGGCATCGTCAGAACTTATCACCGAGTCAAGGCCGACTACTACTGGATTGGTCTTTACGCCGACGTGGTGAAACATGTTAGGGCCTGCGAGGACTGCAATACCAGTAAGAGCAAGCCACAGTTGAGAGGTTACTCGCCGGGAAATGTGGTGTCGGACCATCCATTCCAAGTCGTGTCAATGGATTTCGTGATTTCCCTTCCTCAAACTCAGCGGGGCAATACTGCACTGCTGCTGTTCCAGGACCACTTCACGAGATTCGTTATCGCTAAGGCTATGAATGACACCGGGGCATTCGAAGTGGCCAAGGTATTTGAGGAATGCGTCTTCAGGCAGTTCGGGGGTCCGTCTCTGATACGGCACGACCGAGATCCAAGGTTTATGAGTGAAGTATTCCAAACGTTCTCCGAGATGATGCAGTCGAGATCAAGAGCTACACTGAGTTACCGACCACAAGCCAACGGTCAACAAGAGAGGTCAGTCAAGACAATGGTTCAGACTATACGGGTCTACGTGGAAGACCCACTTCAAGCCGACTGGGATGACATCGCCGAAAAGATGGTACACGCTATCAACAACTCAAGAGATTCGACTCGGCGAGAAACCCCTTTCTACCTGGTACATGATTGGGACGCCAAGTCTCCACTCAAGGCTATGACGAGTTCAATACGACGTGGACAAGGACGCCCAGTCAACTCGGCGGACGCGGTCGAGTGGCGCCGAGAAGCGAACAGACAACGAGAAGTGGCACTTCGATTAGCAGCTGAGTTCTAAGTGCGAGAGAAAGCACGACGAGCTCGAGAGCACAACGAAACGTTGAGCAAGAAGGAGAAAGGATCCATTCCCAACACAGCAGATGACGAAGATGGAGTTGCAGAATCAGGCGATGAATCCACCAAATCATTGTTCAAAGAAGGAGATCAAGTCTGGTTGTTTATGGAGCGAGTCAAGTCGGGCCTGACCAAGAAGTTAGCCCACCGATGGCATGGACCATTCAGGGTGAAGAAGAAGGTGGAAGAATTCGCCTATGAATTGGAGTTACCCGACAAGAGTGGATATAGGTTCTACCCAGTGGTCCATGTATCACGTCTGAAGGCAGTCACCGAACTCGGCGGAAGATCAAAGACGAGGCTAATCGCCGACCTCGAAGAGACTCAGCGATTTGACTTTGACGAAGAATTACTGCCTGAAGACAGCTGGGAGCCAGACGCAAGTACGAACCGGTATGAAGTCGAAGCAATTCTCGACGATGAGCTACCATTACTAACGAGTACGTCCCGGTCACAACGGAAGTTTAAGGTTAAGTGGGTCGGCAACGATGAGCCTACTTGGGAACCACTGTCGAATTTGTCATGTTGAGGTCTCCTGTTTGACTATCTACGACAAAAGAAGCGTGAAAACCGTCTGCAAATGGTGAAAGTTGCAGATATGGATTAACAGTTATTGCACCAAATGTTACACCAACTCAGCGGACGACACAGGCCGAGTTGAGATGGAATGCTACTGTGTCGAAATTGCATATACTGAAAAATTACGAAATGGAGTCATGAACGATACTCAGTCGGAAGAAGAAACAAATAAAAAGGAAAGCAATCCGAACCCCAAGAGAGGTGAACACGTAGGCCATGAACCTCGCCAAGAAGGTCAATTCTTCCCGGCGCTCGTATCCCTGCTGAGTAGCCATGATCATGAGATAATCAAGGCTCACTGGGGCAGCCGAGCATGACTGACTGTTGGCGCTCGAAGTGGTGTCGCCCGGCAAGCTCGGTGGACCAGGAAGGCGCGCGCGAGAAGACCCTGCCGACTCCGCGTCAGACTCATGGGAAGTTGTCAGGTCGACCAACCCATCTTCATGCCGGTCGCTGACCCCACGAGTGACGTCGGGTCGAGGAATCGACTCAGCTGGCGCGCTTTCACCTCGACGAGGGGTTGGAGGAGAATGGTGGCGCCGCGAGTTGTGCTGGAGTAGCATGCGAGGAGTAAGGAGCTGCCCAGTGAGTGACAGCAGAAGCAACGAACGTACCGAAGAAGGTGGAGGAGAGCCGCGAGACGTCATCAGCCGAGTACGGACCAACGGTGGCAAAACCAAATGAAGGATTAAGACACTCACCAGCTCGGCTCGCATCATAACCGGGGCAGTTGTGGTGTAGGGATTTCCAGATTCGACCATACGCCAACCTACTTTAGGTCAAGAATCGGCTTGGTCTGATAACCCAGAGCTTAGAAGCAAAGGATCACGGTAAGTACTCGGCGATCTGTCCGGATATATCCGGATAGCCGCTGAGCTCAACGGTCGCCGGAACTCAGCTGAAGGGTCGGTAGAGATCCGAAACGACTACATTTCACTAGATATTTGTATGAGAAGCATAGGATTAAATAGGGGAGCCGAAAGGGCTCCCAGAAGATAACAGAGCAGAATTTCCTAGTCCAAGACACGTGTACACTTTTCCGGTAAGTCCCTGCATAGGGCTGGATTATGCCTGCCGTCAATACTCGAGAGGCATAGCTTGTAGGGTCTTGATTGGTAGCGCCAAGAGATTAGGTCGGTCCGGGTAGGACAAAGTCTCGCTACGCGCAAAAGAAAGCCCCGCAAACTCAGCGGGCCGGTACGTCGGATAGCCCGGGTGCCGTAACACTTCTAGCTGAGCAGCCTCTGCGCTCGGTGACCTGTAACAGCGCTCGCGCGCCGTCGTCCATCCTTTGGTGGTGGGAACAGGGTTGTGAACGAGCTCAGCCGAACCAAACTCGGCGGAGCCTCGGAAGTGATCTGACTTGGTTAGTTGGAACCGAGTGGAAGCGAGCCACTCGTCTGTCCCGGAAGGGCCGGACCGCGAGGGGACCACCCTCTGCGCAGGCCATACAAACCGCCGACCTAACTTGGCGATTCGTTGTGGTTTGTGTAAGGAATCCACATCTGACGGTATTTGTGTGTTCTACTACACCACAATACACTGGTCCGTTACCAGCCGACGATATGAAAGACTGGACAGCGAGCAGTTGCCACGACGCCGGGACCAGTAGAAACGGCAGAAATGGCGAGTATGGTGGTGGCTCTCGCGCACCTTGCGCTCTGTTTCGAGATGGTGACCTTCGACTGGCAGGGACGTACGCTGCATGTGGAGGCTTCGCAGCTCCGGGGCAGCTCGACATACCGAGTCTTTTTGCTAGCGGATTCGGGGTTATTTGGAACGTCTTGCCCTGAATGGTTGCCGAACGCAACCAAACTAGATCTGCGATCGATCGAGGTTGGGGCAAGTAGTACCTCCGGGCCGCCACGGGGTCATTCTTAAACTGGGTGTCCGCCTTCTGTTCACTGGGCTGGGAATGGACGCTGCCATCTTGTGTGTACAACTCTATGAGCACGGTCACACCATACGCTTAAGTCGATGGCGTCTCTGCAACGCTACATGCTCCTGCTTATAACCAACTTCCCGGGTCTGCTGAACATTCGTTGCCACAGTGCAGATGTACGAATCACTGCGCAACCGACGGGCCACCTGTTGCGGTGAAATGGGATCCGGGCAGCCACCGACGGACTGGATAACAGAGGATTCCCAGTTATGGTGGTGCTGAGGGACTGATGGCAAGTACTCTGCACCTCATCAACTTCGTGGTAGAGGCCTTGGGGCTTCGGGTGAAGGTTAGCAAGTCCCACCCGCACCCCTAGTTGAGTCGTCTTTTGTGTCTGCGGACAGACCATCGCCACTGGTGGCATACCCGACACCAATACAAGGCGGCAGCTGGAGCCAGCTCAAGACGGAGAGCGTCGGAGAGCAAGGCCAGACGGGGTCTTATCTGGCAGAATGCGAATGTGGTGGCAGCCAAGGGGCTAGCACTCATTGCGTGGCGACGGCTACGACGTATTGGGGGCTTGGGGGGGGCAACTCTTATTTAGTGGCAGGCACTACGCTTGTTCATTGTACGATCCCAGCCAAGAATTCCGGGGCTGTCCACACGCGGACTGCGTTGGGGAGCGAGCGGCTGACCAATTCCCTGTCCCCGCGGCAGGCCGCCTGCGCTCGGTTTGGCTTCGGAAATGGCGCTGCGAGTGGTTGTCGCCGGATTCTCTTATTCACGCGTGCTTTGGTCTAGAATCAAGGATCAGGGATCTTGCGAGATAGCTGTATCGATCCATGAAATAGAGTGATCTGAATGATCCGACACCTGTGCTGACGGAAGTGGCGGAAGGGTTCTGGAGACTAGGGGCGGCACTGTACCTCCACGGTGTGTGGAGGTGGAGGATTGTCCATTTTGACCCCCTCAATGTCGTCACCAGCCAGCGCCACTAATCTGCGTTGATGTCTCGACTGGATTAAGGATACGCCACGGTGCATCACCGGCCCCGCCGGTCTGCTAGCAACGGACTGTACGAAAAAGCCGTTCAGATCGTGCGTACAATGCTGAAGGCTCCGTGCGCGTTACCCATTCAGGATATCACATTTAAAACGGAACGATATCTTCTGTTCTTTGAGGAGGGTTCCCGGGGGAATCCCGGTCCAGGCGGCAGCGGGATTACGTGTAAACTTGAATGGATCGGGCTGTGACCTCTGTTGGGTAAGACACATGGCCTATGTGTCGCCTCGAATGACCAACAACCTTGCCGAATCCTTAGGGATCCTTCGGGCCCTGAGAGAGTGTCAACGGTCTGGCTGGTCCCCACTGCAGGTTGTGAAAGACAGCTCTTTGATTTTGCGGCAGCACCGCCTACGGATGTCCTTAGAGGCATCACACCTACGACCAGTATTTTCCAAGGCCAGACGGGTCATGTGGGGGAGGGGGCATTTACCCTCAGGCATCGAGCGAGTGGATTAAGATGCACGCTGGCGAGGTCATAGGATAGTCGTTACTACTAGTGGTAAGTGACAACCATGTCCCTTAATAAAAAAAATGTCAGGTCAAACACGGTACTATATGGTGCTGTCTTCGCTGATAGTAGCATGTTACCAGGCTGAAAACCTTAGTTCAGAGATACCAAGTAGATACAGCTTCGTGTTTGTATACTTTGCCCCGAAGGATCCTTTCGCTTGGTTTTGAATTACAACGCCAATTTGTGTGGGAAAAAGTAGACTGCAAGCGGTTGTATATTAAGATTGTTGGTTGTATCCGTCCAAGCAACTTCCTCCCACTGTGTGTATTTACATGTGGTGCGACAGAAATCTCTTGTATTAGCCAGTTAGTTAGGCAGTACAAGGTTTTAAGAAATGTGCATACTTCCAGGAAGCATAGATCCGAAACCAGCTCACATTTTAAACTTTAACCCTTTCACGCGCCTCTTAAATAGACTATAGTATGCAACTAGAGTCATTTATATCTAAAGGGGGCATTTCTCGCCCTTTTACAAAGTCACGGTATTCCTTTTGAACTATCTCTTGTAAGAAATCATTTAAGCTAGGATGGTGATGTAATCTGCTACTCGAATTTGACAGGATTAAAAAAAACTTAAATGATCAAGAATCGTACAATATGTTGCCGCAGATAGTTGAACCTTCATTAAAGGGCGCATAATGCGCCTTTGAAAGAGGCTGATTCCTACTGTTCTTTGCACAAACACTAAAAGGATGACTTCAACGCCCTTTTGCCGCGAAATGGTTTAAACGATAAGGCGACAGCTGTGATGTTTCCCTCCCATCACTAAAAGTGGCTCTGTTTAGTGGAGCAAATACGAAAAACACTCAAAGATTTAGCACTCACCACTCAAAGGAGTGCTATCAGCACACAAAAGCTTGTACATAGACCAACGCGGCTTCGCCAGACCAGACGCAAATCAATTGTATGGAAGCTACATTATTGTCACGGTCAATATGTACCAGCAGACAGATGAAATGTGGTGCACACACACTAAGATCCCGTCTCTTTAGACGCCCACACGTGGCGCGGCGCATGGACGACGGTTCTCCAGCGATTGTGCCTCCCCCAGCCCCCCCCCTCCCCGAGGACGATAGAAGAGCTCATTGGCTGCACATGAATGTACTGAAGACGCTGCACTTGCCACGCGCTGCTCAAACCCTTTCCTGTGTGTACAATAAACCCGGAAGGGCGTCCGAAATGGTGTTCGATTATCTGTCGCGGGGGGAGTCACAGTAAATGCATTGGAGGCTGTATTAGTGGAAGTGCAACTTGATGCTGGGTATTCTGTTGCTTCTGCAGTGCTTGTGCATGCTGCCTTTCCAAGGCTACGCTGCTCGGTGGTCAACTGATCCATTGTCACAGAGCAGCGATACATTATCGGCGGTAAGTAATGCATATGAAAGTGATCGACATTAATAGTATTAACATGGTATCGACTGCTGTGTGCGCAGTGCCTAGTTTACAAAGTGTGTGTCCCCGTTTAATGCCGGGCGTCCTGGGCCCTGACGGCTACCAGTAGCAGTCGTCCTACGCTTCTTAGTGGCGCCACGGCTCACCAGCCGCTCGCGACCAAGCAAGTCGATTTGACAGCGTGTGTTCTGGGCGAATAGGATATGTGTACAGCCGGCAAACTTCTTGTAGAAGCGACACGGGTATGACATCAAACGGACGTCGACCTTTCAGCCTGTAGATGACATGCCCATCGTTTCCATGCGTGCAGTGTTAAGGCCCAGCTGTGCCGTCACAGGAATGTCCTCGTGGCGGCGGCGTAAGTCTTCGTTGAAAGGGCGGCTGGCAGAGCCAGAGCGGACGTACACAACGTCGGGAGACATTGCCTCCGCTGGCACTTCGCCCATGATATACGCAACACTGTGTCGGCTCCCGACGTGCTCAGCCAAAAGACACTTACGCTTCATTTCGCGGCCTCGGCGCTGGAGCCGAGTGTCAGCCACGGTTGCCAATGCAAATGGCGTACAGTGCTGGCGGTTAGTAAACTGCCACCCTTGTTTTCTGACAGATTTTATCCGATAGGAGGCTTTATTGTACATGGATTTGACTAATGAAAAGCGCGCAGTAAACCGAAGCGGACGCCACTCGACGCAGGTCAATCGGCCAAGTAGGCTTGCTGCAATCGTGAAAAAGGTGAAGTTGAAGTTGGCCTCGTTGGCGGTTACTATACTGCCAATTCGACTAAAGGGATATCTACAGCTAGTTAGACGCTAGTATTCGGTTCAGTACTTCGTCTTAGCACCGTGACGCTCTAGCGTAGCGATGCAGCGCCTCGGCATCGACTGAATCAGCTTTTTAATGAGGTCGTGTCCGATCGTCGCCCAAGATGCCTGAATTGTTTTAATGAGGTCTTCTCTCGTCTGAAACTGCCGCCCTTGAGCGTAGACGGCACGCGCGAGTACTCCCCACATGGTTTCGATGGGATTAAGATCCGGTGACTTGGCTGGCCAGTCCATCACATTGACCTTTTCCTCCTTCAAAAACGCCTTCGTGGCGGAGGAGGAGTGAATGGACGCGTTGTCCTGCTGAAAAATGCAGTCCCGACCGTACACTCGGTCAATGAAAGGCAGCAAATGTTCAGAGAGCGTGTAAATGTACCGCTCGCTGTTTTGATTGCCCTCCAAAATCACCAGTTCAGACTTACCACTAGCACAAAATGCAGCCCAGACCATGACACTCCCACCACCACTTTGGCGAGTAGAGTAGACTTCAGGCTCGCGGCGTAAATCGTGCCAATAGTACTGCATACAATCCGGTCCATCGAGATTGAACTTCTTTTCATCTGAAAAGACGCAGGCTCCCCATTTTTCCTTACTCCATGTCACCTTGTCACGAGCCCATTTGAGACGAGCCTCCTTGTGCTTCTTTGTTAGCACGGGGGAAGCTTTACGCTTTTCATATTTCATGTTAGGGTCGGCTTGTAGGATTTCACGGATCCTCCGTGTACTTACCGGTAGCTCTAAGGCCATTTTGAGCTCCGCAGAGCTCAGCTTGCCTTTCGAAGCTTCACGGAGCAGTCGGCGGTGAGCTGTCGGTGTCAACTTCTTGGGTTGTCCGGGTCTTTTAGATTTCGTGTAGCCTTTTGGATCGGTTAGGAGTGCGTGTACAACTGGTCGAGAGCGACGTACGCGCTGCGCTATTGCTCGCTCGCTTAGCCCTGCCTCGCGAAATGCTATTATACGATGCTGCTCTTCTTGGGTGAGCTTGGTTCCTCTAGGCATGCTAGTAGTATCTTTACATGCACAAACGTATGTTAGTACACTTGTATGGTGCTGGGCATCGTTATATTAGAAGAACACGCCAAAACAACGCGTCCTTGGCAGCAAAGTACGCACCGGCAGTATACTAACCGCCAGCCTCCTCAAGCAAGGGAGGCGTTTTTTTTTCTGTGGTGGGGGGAGGAAATGGCCGATTTACCTGAATCGAGTGGCGTCCGCTTCGGTTTACTGCGCGCTTTTCATTGGTCCCAAGAACGTGCAGAAAAACCTCGCATTGGATAAAATCTATCGAAAAACAAGGGTGGCAGTTTACTAACCGCCAGCACTAGCACTTTCAAGGTGGCACCAGTCCAGCAGACGACTCAATAGCATCCCCATCTTGCGCTTGCGATGGACAGTGACGTCACGTTTAATGGAGGCGTTGTATTGTTCTACCGGATTGTTAGTGGTAGCCATACCGGGTGGACTGCAATACATTTGCCACAGCGAGAAGCGGCTTGCAAGCCACGTTTTCAAAAAATAAGCCGCGAAGGATACCAATTCTGGCCAAAATGCCCATTCTGCGAGTACCCTCGCCTTTGGCTCCTCGTACTCGAGGTCGCAATTTGTGAAATGGAGATCATGTACGTCGTGAAGGACCTTAGTAAAAAGACTTGCCTCCAAACCTTTAGCCTTTTCGTAGACCTTTTTGGCGACGTGAAACCAGCACATTAGGTCACTATCGCGCAATCACTCCCGAATACTTCGTCCACAGCGCTACGTTGGGCTTTTCGGCATCCGACATTACATAACGAACTACAAGCGGTTTATGCATTTCAGTCAGGTAGACCTTACGAAGAGCTGTCAGAGCCCTAGTATGATGTAGCTGCAGCGGCTGCGACATAATATAAATAGCGACGAGGTGGAAGCTTCTCATTTTGTCGGATATACCGACAGCCAGTACGGAATAGGCCACTTGGCAGAGTTTGTAGGTGACGTCGATATGAAAAATAAAGGAGCCGAGGTCTCGGTCAGCGCGCTTGAGCTACATTCAGTAGTCATACCAATAATGAACGGCTTGTGGTCACTTCCATTGCCGACAATAGGACGCCCATCGGCGTCGTTTTCCCAGGCGAAAGTAAACGCCTCACTGCCTTCTTCGGTGTTAGTAAATACCGCTTCGCGGATCTTGGCCTTTACAGACGCTAGAATGTCGTTGTTCCCAAGGTGTGAGGCTGCGTAGTTGTGGACAAACCTCTGCACCACCGAGAGCGGGGGTAGCCAGACTTCGTCAAGGCTAAAACGCCGCAAAAACCCCGAGCGAATTTTCGAAGGTTTTAGCCCTTGAGCCGCCCACTCTCGAGCCACCGTGCGGTGAGGCGGTTACGTGTAGGGGACGGAGCAGGTGAGAGGTGCTCACCTGCCTCCTCCACCCGCATGAGGCTGAGATGCTGGTATGCTAGCGTCTTGCCCCGCCAAAAGCAGGGGGCCTGGGGCTCGACGCCAGCGCAAGTGAGACAGTTACACACAAGCAAGCGCACACGCATTGCGTGAGGGGCGGAATGGTTGCACATAGTACATGAGACCAGGTGGCTCTTGGTCACCTTAAATGTCTTGAGCGAGTCGAGCAGCAGCTCGGCATCACAGGTAGGCATGATGGGGGTGAGTGTAGTCCAGGCAACTCTGGAGGGCATGGTGAGGCGTGAGCTTGGTGGACTTGGTGTTTAGATGGGGGTTCGAGTTATCGAGTGGCTACCAGCTCGAAGATCTATTGGAATCTCGTGCTGTAATTGGATAAAAATGATGAAATACTTGTAATTGATTAGATGTTAGATTTATAGGTGCTCTATGAGGAAACGCGGTGGATCTGATGATAATACAGCTGGGATCCACCGCGCTTCTCCAGAGTCTGGAGACCGAAAGTGTCAGGGTGGTTCGTGTATGCATTGCGGTGATTTATGCTACTTTAGGGAGGTGAAAGACTAGTATGAGTGTTGATGTGTTGAATTTGGCACATTAATTTATAGATATTTCGAAAAGGTACTTCTTAAATTTGGTCGACTGGTTTTGGTACAGTGTACCAATGACATAACTATAATCGTCCAATGACGTGCGCTCGATTTCATTTCCGGTATTTTATATCTGTCCATGCATTTATTCATCGCAGATAATTATATGCATTATAAAAATCGCCCTTTACAAAGTTTTTGTGAACATTGGTCACGACCAAAAAAATGTATTTGCTCACATTTAAAACAGGCAATAAATGAATTACTAGGTATTCATTCACCGAATTTGGCGACTGCAGCTGTCAGTTTCAGCTCAGAACTGCAGATGGAGCAGGTACAGATCAGATCGGCTCCAAAGTGCTTAAAGTGGCGAAAGTTGGGCCCGCTAGTTTCACTTTGAATTCGCTATATGACATGTAACAGCGTTCGCGCGAAAGAAAACGACGTTAGGTGTGAGCGTAGCGACAGCGGAGATGAAGCGAGCGCTAAGGGCCTTGCCCGGCGTCGGGACCATTGAAATGTCGCGTATTTGGCCCCACCAAGGCGAACGGAATCCGTTCGCCGCTCCGTTCGGAACAGAGATTACAGGTATGTTACTTACCAGTCTCTCGATACTGTCGAGTCGACGAGAAAACGGAAGCCACGGAAATTGTCGATGTGTACGAAGTCACCTGTGCCACATGCGTAGTGACAGTTTTAGTCGTACAAGATGGACGACTCCAGCGGAGATTAATGGAAATAACTCCGCTAACGATAGCACTCGCAACTCTATCGGAGCAATAGAAGCATTCAGTTTATTATGGGAGAGCACACAAATTCTGCGTTTCCCTTGCAGTGTTGCACACATGGCAAATGCTCTTGCTGGCGTCACAGTTACCACGATTATTGCTGTCGATCCAATCAATGTCACTTTTATGGGAACTCCTGGAAGATAATCTTCAATACTTAGTACAAGTACATCGCTCACGCTAATAAGTCATACCCTGACTAATTGTGGTGCACAGATCAAGCCCTATTTTCTCTGTCTATTTTGTAAAAACTACCGGTCTATTTTTTAGGACGATGCTGCTGCTACCAAAATTAGATGGCCATTAGTTGACTTGTGTGGGTACTGCTGTATTGTTATGAACGCTCCCAAACACATGTAAAGAACGTTACCCATGACGTAGGGTAAATATTTGTCATCTTCGATTTGGTGTGTGAAAAATACACGATGTGGTATCAGTCATTTGCGGTAATTTCTAGATTTGGGAATCGTGGCACTTTGCGTATTCTTGTGAGCTCTAGATTGCTGTGTTCTTTTTGCAAGCGCTTTTGGTTCGTAATACTAAACATACCAAATATCAAAGTAGTATACCAAACGTACCAAAAATACCAAACCACTTTACCGATTAAAACTAAGTGTCCATGCAATATGTATTCGGCTGAAGTTAGCTGGCTTCCTGCTTTCCAATAAAAGCAATCGCTTTATACAAAAAGCGCATGCGCAAGTACGGCAACAGGTTGTAGAGGCAGTCATCCCACGAGGCACCACTAAGCAGGATTTCGAGTATGGCAATGCACCACACTCCGCACGAGCTGCCGTCCTTTTGTTTGCAGCACTCCACCTTCTCAAAATTCAGCATGTCTTCCATATGTAGAAGCCCCTCGATAGCGGAACGTACGCTACGCTCCACGATAGTGTAATTGTGTTGGCTCTGTAGGGGTCGAACATGAAGCAGACGCCCTTGTTCGTTTCAGGCTGGATGTGTCGGTCCACTAGGAATGCAACCCAATGATTCCCCACGTTGAAAATTCCAATGACACGCTGGTATTGCGGATTTCTAGCTCCGAACCCTCCCGCCACGCGTTTGCGTAGCTCTGGACTAACAAATTCGTGAAAACTGGGACTAACCAACCCCACATCTGGGTATTGATCACGAAGAGCCATCATGGAAACCAAGATAGACGTCGTATGAAGCCACAAGTTTTCGCGAAAGTCCAGTAGCTGATGCCCCGCGACAAACTCACCAGGAACTCTATTGACTCCTAGGATGAGAGTTTCCACGTAGTTTTTGTGCTCATTCTGTTTGTACATTCATACAATCTGGTTAGCTACGGTCTACGTTCGGTTAGTTTGAAGAAGCACACGATACCTTTGTGACGCTGTGTGCATCCGAAAACGGTTTGCGAATGTCAGATACACGCCATTCCACATCGTCGATCCAGCGCATCGTCCGCATGCCGAGAGTGAAGTGATTGCGAGCTTCAATAACACTTGCCATGCCATCGAGCTGGTCGAACGTTGCAAATCCGTAGTAGGGCCAATAAGTTAGCAGATCAATATCGTCTCTTATCTCGATTGCTTCAATAGCTTCCATGATCTTGTTCATCTGGGGGATGGATTTCACGACGGGGATGTCTTGGCCGACCGCGTTCGACCTCACTGATACCTTTCCACACACCTCAACGGTAGGAATTACTAGAGTGTCTAGCATCGCTTTTGTGTGGAACATGCTTTAGGGACCGTCTAATAGAGCAGCAACTTGGTCAAAACTTGCTAGCTTCCCTACCCGTCCCTCTCGATATTTTGTCGCCAGCAAGATTGCCTTTTCGTGTTTTCCTTGGCCTTCGCCCGCTTGCGCTGTGCTTTTGTCATTCCATTAACTAGCGGACGCTCCGCAAACTTCCACTTGGCCCCGCCACGCTTGGGTTTCAAAATGGTTTCCATTTTTGGTGCAGCTCTCGATGTCTTTTTGGCAGTGTTGGTTTGAATTTGTTCTTCGCGGACTTTATCCTCGACGAGAGAACCAACTTTGCTACTATTGAAGTCGGCTTCGCTGCTGCGTTGTTTTGTACCACGCCTGACCACTTTCGGTTCTGGTTCCACTGTGGGTTCCATGTCTCCTTCCTGACCCACGCCAGTGTTGCTCCCACTGTAGTACACAGGTGCTCGTCCACAACATTCGGTTCCAACAGTTGACTGGTTTCCCCGGAGAACGACATCTGCGAAAGCGTCGCACCACCAGCTGGAGATACTTCAGAGAACCCCTTAAATATTGTGTCATTCTTTTGAGTGAACGCCACAACGTTGCCACTGTTGAGCGCTTCGTAGAACTCTTCCATCCATTGTATAGCAGCTCGATACGTGGATGTCGACTGCAACGCCATACGATCGACAATTTTTTCGGATAGAGCCTTCGATTCGGTGTACCTCGAAGTCCTTGATAATGTTTTTCTTTTGGCAACGGGGCGCACGAGACTTAGCGAAGACCACCGAGCGATACTTCTCCCTCAGCAATATTTTTCACCGGACTGTGGACGATCCACCTAGTAGAAATGAAGCGCATTGAAGGGATAACGGTCTCATAATTGCACCTGCCCTTACGAACATTACGTGACGGCACGGTAACAGACATGTTTGCATGAATACGCAGTTACATTGACTTCGCTGCATCACAGAACATCGAACCCAACGTTAACAAAGAAAAAGAATAACTTAATCTAAACCAAAATAAATACAAAAAGATACCTGAGTGTCGACCTCACACGTAGACGCACTCTTTCCACTCGACACTACGGCTATGCTAGCATTTCCCATGTTCACAGTGTAGTCAGCTCCAGAGCCTGTAGCGAGCGCATGCTCCTCCGAGACAAGTCTTAACGCGAAGTCACTGATTTGCAAGGCTAGCGCTGCAAGCTCAGGGTCCTCGTTTAGTCCACTTGGCCTCCCTCCTACGCGGTTAAACTCTGCAATGTACTTCTCTTCAGCGTAATATTGTAGGGTAATAAGCGTCGTCACAAGCTGGTCGATTGTAAAGGTATCTTTGATGACACCTTTTATCTTTCCCCACTTTGCCTCGATACGGTTATTAGTGTTGTTCGTCAGGTGCGGGACATTTCCGCGCTTGTATGACACCCACTGGTCCTGCGAGCTATCCCAGTTTTCTGTGAAAGTCCTAAATAGAGGATGATTCTCGTTACCGCCGAGCATTTGGAGCATGGCACCTTTTAAATCCTCGTAATCCTCCTCCGACTTTGCATAGACCAGAAGACTCATTAGAGCCTTCACTTCCTTGCTCACAGGCTTGGCCAGACGGGCTGCTTGCTTCTTCAGCCATGTCAACACATGACATTGACAGAGAAGCTGAGTGGCCTGCGGAATCATCTCGTGCAGGACATCCTTTTCATGAACAGCTTTGTCGGTCATAATGACGCGTATCTTGTGCCAATCTGAATTGTTTTTTCTTGAATATCTCCACCACCTTGCGCAAATTAACCTTATGTTCGCTTTTCACGAGTGCATGGTGGACGTATTGACCCTACACGAAAAGGATACATCATATATATTCTTAGAGACTCCACAATTATACATTACGTAAGTCGCTACAGCCATACCTTCCCGAAGACGTTATGCACCACGAAGCTAAGCAGCTTGTACCGATTCGCGTTAGTGTCATGGGTTGATTCCATTATCACAACCTCGGGAAATGCCGAGAACAAACGCTTCATATTCGAAGTCTGGAATGTGACGACACGAGCAATATCGTCTTCTCTGTCCACATTAATCTCGGCGGTGTTTCCAGCATTCTGACTGCAGAACTCATCCAAGACGGCGAAGGCTCTTTCTGCATCCGTCAAGTTGCCTCTTTGCTTGCAGCGAATTCTCTGAACCATGTTGTGTACGTCCTTCAGCGTCATCTTTCTTTCTACATATCACACAATAAATACCAAAATTACCCTCTTCAAAAACTGAAATCACTCCAAAAACATTTAATTTTACCTGTGCGCTCGCGAAGGTATTGCAGAATCCCTTTGACGTTGGCACCATCTCTGTGGAGGACCTCGACATCGTTGGTCAGGCGCACATCTTTCACAGTTCGATTTTCAGCATCGCTCTCCCAAAGCGCTTTGGTGAGATGATGGTTGTGTACACTGGACGCAGACATTTCAGCCCCCAGCCTCCATACGAAGTCGCCGTAACACGCGCGTTCAGCTTTGCACTACACTTGGTATCTCGAACCTTTCGATGCTTGCGCTTCCCCTTGCCACGTGCCTTGTATTCCTGGCCGTGGATACACTTAAACGTGATGGAGTAGTTTCCCAGTCGGTAGGAATCAAATTCACTGCCTTCCTAGCACGTTGCCGGCGGTCTTTAGAGCGTCAGCATTCTTCGTCATCTGGTTGTTTCGGATCTTCACTGACGTACTCGTTCGCTTCGAGAATTGTTGGTATGTCTCCCGCTGGAACACTTCGAATGCGGCGTGAAAAGCCTTCCAGGAATCGTAGGTCTTCTTCAAAGACCCGAAACGTACTACTTTTCTGTTTTTCGAAAGTGTTTGGTGTATTTTTGGTTCAGCACCATATTTAGACTCTCCAATCTCCTCATCTTCATCAGAAGATTGGTCTTCGTCTTCGTTCTCCTCGCTTATTCCGTCCACATCATTCTCATCACTACTTCCCTCTTCGTCTCCCATTACATCGTCCATTTCCTTCTCGTGCGGCGCATCGTGAAGGTCAGAGTCGTCCCTCCCGTCAGTCGAGGGCAGAGGATCTGCGTCTTCGAAAGCTTCTGCATCTTCTTCCACAGCAATGATATCCGCCAACGCACGGTCATTATCGGTCGACCCCACCGCAATCGTGTTTTCTGGATACATGAGTCGTAGAGCACGAGTTTTTCATCTATCATCGCCCGGTCAGTCTTCGCGACTCATCCTCAGCTTTGCGGCGGTCTTGCGAGTAGCTCGCTGCTGCCCATGTATGGCGAGATGCGCAGCTTTCTCCCCCTGGCGAGAGCGCGCAATCTGCTCTGCGTTAAGAGCCGCCAGAGATAACTGATTTTGCGCAACAGAGGGAGCTGAGTTCCAGCCGGCCTAACTTGATTCCTCAACTGACGCTCGTTCTGACGGATTTGAACGCGCGCAAGCTCTGCTGTGTTTCGTTGCGCACGCGTGACGTTGCCGTGGCTGGGATATCGAGGGAGGTTGTCTCTGTCCGCCTGTCATTCGTACAAGTTAGCTATTATTACAAAAACCTTCTACTTGTAACATACAAACGTACCATGCCAAGAAGTCAGCTTCAGGGTTTGAGCCGCACCAGGAATCGTTTGTTTTGCTGCCGAGGGGGGAGATTCGCGAGTGCCAGTCGCTTCGAAAGCGCGGGCTTTTAATTTTTAAAAAGTTGTTAGGCTCCCGCCCGTAAAGTATTTAATTTTTTATTTCACTTAAGTTCGTCCCGAAACGCGATAACTGGCTCTATACGGCCCACCAAGAGTTGACATGATATGACAACAAGTACACTGAAAGTAGAGGCTAATTTTGGTAGCAGCAGCGAGTTCATATTTTTGAACCGAGCATACTGGAACCAAAGAGCTCGATGAGACCTGCTCAAACCCCATTTTTTTCTTTAGATTTGATCCCATTTGTCAAATATCCCGAATTTGTGATGTCACTAAAGTGCAAATCCATGCGCTACGACTAATTACCGTGACTCACGGCGTGAGCGGTTTCACAACATGAATGGAATTCGTCGTGCAAAATGAACGAAGCATGAATTAGAAACGTTTCTATTGAGTAGAAACGATTCTACTCAAACATCAGTCTGATACACTATGAGTTAACTAATCTTTTGCGGTAATGTTGCTGTGTCTGGCGGCGGCGTGTAAATGTGCCTGGCGGTTGACTTGGGCTGATACGTGCGCAAGCGCCATACAGAGGCATCACTCATGTAGCACTCAGGCTCGATCATCGGAACGGTGTTCATGGAGCAGTGCTAGATAAGTTACTTTGGTGCCGTCTGCTACTTGAACACGTAAGCTAGGGAATCATAACCAAACAACGACACCTAATACTTGTAATGCTGACGGAACGCTCAAAAGCTACGCTGCTACGCAGACAACTAATCAGCACCACTTCCTAATATTTTCTGCACAAACCACTCCTACGTAAAGAAGGCGGGAGCCAGATATACTAAGAAGTCTTTTAAACCAAGCACAAGACAAGTTATCGGTAAAATGCTTCGTTTTTATGTGCGAGTAATACCCTTCGTACGCTTCGATCACATCGCCTTAATCGCCTTCACCAGGTCCGCAAATTTCTTTGTCTCCCCCATCTCGTTCAAGAAGTTGCTGTAGGCTTGGAGTTTTATGTATTTAGTGCTTTGCATATATTGAGTAAGCCCCTCCGTTTCCTGGGTTGTCATAGTCTTAAGCTGCGTGCTTATACCCAACTTGGTAGCATACTTGCCTGTGGTCATCTTGTCCTTCATCATGCTCATCATCTTTTGAGGGGTCAAACTTCTTTCTTCGGAATCAGTGTTGTCTTGAGTGGTCGTGTGGTGAGTTCTCAACAGTCGGGTTGGTGAAGCAACGCTTGTAGAGACAGAAGACATCGAAGATACTTCCCCGGCAAACAAGAGAGTCGCCGAGAGCACCACTAAGATTTGATAAAGACGCATAGTGTGGCCGGATCCACTGAGGCGAGGAGAGCAAATTGCAAACTGATTGCTAGATGGCCTACATGGATAACGGTACTCCACCGACCGATACCGTATCCGTAATACGACGTAATACGGATTCCGAAATACGGCGTACTGCGCACTGTCTTCATGTACAAAAGTACTGTTACATGTAGTACGCCGTCGCACAAAGTACCACTGTACAGGGCACAGACTGTTCTAGTACTGTAGAACTTCTACAGTACTAGAACAGGCAGTGACTGCCAGCCTGGCAGTGCGTGCTTTGCGCGGTGCAGGCTGCACTACAGCCTGCACGAATGGTCATGATTGTCGATGGCTCATACAGTACTGCACCCCGTTTTCACGCCCTTGAACCTTTGATAAACCTCCGGATGTGATGAGCCTGAATCCAAATGAACGATAGTTTGTCTGCTAAAATCCGATTTTTTTTTGCAAATCCTTTATGTTCCACCCCCGCGAAAACGGGGTGCAGTACATGTATTCGGCGAATATTATTCGCCGTCGGCGCAGTACTTTTCTTCCATGATTTGAGCGCCACATCCCATGATTCCATTTTCAATTCATCTTCGCCGTCGAACTTCGACTCGAAGACTTCGAAGTACAGTTTACAGCACACCAGGGTACTCTACTGTAGATATCCTTGTGTAAAGTGAAGAGTCTACAGTATTGTTTACCTGGGACTAATCATGAAAGTTGCAGTGTAACGTCATCACCTTCTTTGTTAAGAAAATGGACTGAAGTTCAGTAACTGAACACAAGCGAGCTCGCTGCGCTTTGCTTACTTGCACAAATTTGTTGCCTTGGACTTCCCTGGATGTATTCCAATATTTCTTTTTTTTTCTGCGGCGAAGCTGTTTTTGTTTTTCAACTCACCCTGGACCAACCTTCTGTATCTTATCATATACACAACATAACTAATGGAAATTGTTAATGTAGTTATTTTTCTAATCACCAACAATACTGCTCACTTGATAAACATGCTGTATTTGGAAGCACCCGAGGGCTCTCTTAACTAGATCGTCTTTTACTTAGCTGGGAATATATGTTCCAGTTTGTTTTATCACTTACCTTTTTCTCACTGTTTATTAGCGACCCCTGCCCACGATGCGTTGGAGCATTGAATATCGCTGTGGCGTAACGCATCATTTGAATTGGCAAAAAAAACTTGTAGTTTTAAAAAAGGGTTACGATATTTACAATAGTGACTTCCCCACAGCAAAGTACGTCAGAATTGTCCTTTTTGATAGTTTCGTTTTCCATATAACGAGGGAGCGGTTATTGCCTTGTTAGCTGTTAGACTTCGAGAACTGATACATGTATTTTATTCATGTCAATGGGTATTTTAAGAGCAAGGATTACTACTGAAGGGTTCCTCTGCACGTGGCCTGAGACAAGCCGCACTAAACAGAGCCACTTTTAGTGATGAGAGGGAAACATCACAGCTGTCGCCTTATCTTTTAAACCCTTTCGCGGCAAAAGGGCGCAGAAGTCGCCTTTTAGTGGTTTGTGCAAAGAACAGTAAGAATCAGTCTCTTAATTAACCCTTTTACAGCGCTATTCTGTATTCTACAGAATAAGAAGTATGACAGGACATAATTTCCAGCAAGCTTGTAATCGTCGCAATTCCTCGCATGCTTGTGTTTGTAAAGGGTAGAGATGGGTGGTTCGATCTTGAAGGATCTACGAAGGGAAGATAGCCGGGGATAATTCGAATTGAATAGAAAAGACAGTATAAGATGACTGGAGGTTTTGAAAATTCAGTTTCTTGCTATTTTCGGCAGTTGTTGGTGACCACAGATTTCAGATTTATTCGAGAATGAACGCTCCCAACGAGAAACCGTTCACGCAGTTATGGCGCGAGCTATCCAAGGCAGGATGGAAAGCGAGGAAGCCTAAAGGACTGAGTGCGGACTTCACGTACGTGATGCCCAGTGTGACTGGCCGCTTGGATGCAGAGAAGCGCGGAGTTAAATACTTCGTTGGTACGTTCTGCAGACAGCTCGGTATATATACTCACAGTACTGACAGATATGTGCAGGCGAACAAGAACTCATGACATTTGGACGTCGTCAGGGGTTGCTGGAGCTCTCACCTTTGCCATCACTCCCAGCAAGGATCCCCATGGGAAAGAATGCGGCGTATGAGTTGGCCCGCCGTCGTGCGCCGGTTGAAGAAGTGCTGCCAGCGGAAGAACAAGCGGCACCAACTTTGGAGGTGACGCCTACTCCTCCAACTCCTCCTTCGAGTTTCCCTCCGCGTACTTCAGCTTCTACACCGTCGACTCAAGCAGGTCAAGCAATTCAGCCAGATACAGAGTAAGAAGGTGGGAGCACCACTACTAGTATGGAGGATCCGGAATACGATGTACGCTCGGGTCATGAACGTGCCGACGAGTCGAAGAGTGAAAGAGACGATTTCAACGGGATTGATGAGTTTGATGGAGAGAACTTCATGGATGCGCTACGTGGGTAGAAGCTGTTCGGGTCAGTTGCTGTAGATGATGTGAATCTGTGCGATGAAGCCGAAGATGACAACGACAGTATTGGTTGTGACTTCGATGATGAGCTGGATGTGCCTGTGTCGCCACGAGAGGACTACGAAAGCGAAGTAGAGTCTGACAGCGACTGTGAGGAGGACAGTGAGCTATTTGTGCAAGCCGACGAAGACATGCGGCGCTTGGGAGCTTCTGGGTGGAACATTTATGACGAGCAAAATTCGGGTAAGTCGGTCGTCTACAATATAACTCTTTTGATTCTTTTCTAACTCTGTATTATATTGAAAACAGGTGATTTGACTCTTGAAGCCGCGCAGTTGTACGACGGAAACTGGGGGCCAACTAGATCTGCAGCAGCATTTGCAGAGTCCTCATTAGGAATGTTTTTCTACTTTCTTCCCAAGAAGCTCTGGTTTGTGATTCAGAAGGAGACGAATTTGTATCGCGAGGCTTGCATCCCGCTTGTCGCACGTCAGCAACGAGAGAAGCAGCTTCAAGCACAAGCAAAGGATCCCCAAAAGAAGGTCGACTCTGTCCAAGAGATTGAAGAGAAGCTACGGCGAGTAAAACCTATCCAGGCTCACGAAATTATCCACGTGATTGGTCTCCTCGTTGCTCGAACCCTTTGTTCTCATACGGATGGCCTGGAAAACACTGGTCTACTCGAGAAGATGGCGCAGTCCCTCGTGGAACGTTCTCCAGGTTTATGAAGAGAGACAGATTCAAGATGATCACTCGTTACCTGCATTTCGCTAGTAACAACGCTGCAGATGCGTCTAAGGACAAGGCATGGAAAGTCAGACCGGTACTGCAGGTACTCGAGAAAACATTTCGGCGTGGCTACCGGTTGGGGCCGCGAATCAGTTTTGACGAAGGCACCATTCCAAACAGGAGCAAGTTCAATCCGGTGCGCGTCTACAACAAGGACAAACCGCACAAGTACGGGACTAAGGTTTACATGACGTGTTGCGCGGAGACTTGCTACTGCTCTCGGTACGTTGATACAGAATTGCTAGTAGTATCAGTAGTATCGAAGTGTTTCTCAGTATCATACAGATTGCCAATTCCTCTTTTCACAGAATACGAGTGAAGTCACTTACAATATGCTGTATCTTCTTCTGTATGCTACAGAATTGAAGTTTATCTCGGCGCGGCTAACAATCCAGCGGCAGCAAAGGGAACGGCACAGAAGGCAGTTATACGAAACGTGAACAAAGCCCTCGAAGGACAACCCGCAAAGCGACTTGTTGTCGCTGACAACTTCTACAGCTCGTGTGCACTGGTACTGGATTTACTTCGGAGGGGTTACTACTACGTGGGAACGCACCGCAACGACAGATTGGGATGGCCAGTCAACTTTGCGTTAACACAGAAAACGCGGCCCAAGCGTATGCCCCGAGGGACGTATCGCGTCGCTCAAGCCAAAGACTTCCCTGAGCTCATTGCTGTGTCCTGGATGGACTCGAAACCTGTGTCTATGATTGCGACTGGATGTGCAACGACGATGACTAGTGTGAGACGCCGAGTGAAGGGTGAGAGTGTTCGTGCAGACGTACCATGTCCCCAGCTGGTTGCCGATTATCATACTGGTATGGGGGGTGTCGACCAGCACGACCAGCTGCGACTGCAGCGATATTCGATACAGCGATGTGTGGCTTTCAAAAAATATTACCGCCAGTTATTCTTGGGGTTTGTTGACATGGCGATTGTCAATGGGTTCATCCTGCACAAACTCATCTTGAAGAACAAGGGAGAACGCATACTGACGCACGCAGAGTACATGCGAAGACTGCAAACGGAGCTTTTAGCAACAACAGAAGCCACATTGCGTGCAAACACCAACGCAGAGGATTTGATTACGGAGCCAATTCGAACGCAGCCACACGCCCTGCAGAATACGAACGACATGTATGATGGAAATGGGAAGAACAAACGTCGTCAGCACCTTTGCAAGGTATGCTCGGCAATGGCGACGCCCCAAACGAAAAGCTTTGAAAGCAGCTACTTCTGCCCCCAGTGCACTCAATCCCACGCCGGCTACGTACCTCTATGTAATCGCGTTCGGAGAGAGGATAGCGGCAATACGCTCACGTGCAGCCAGATTTGGCACCAGGTCTGGCGAAACGGAGCTGCGATTCCAGCACACCTGAAGAAGCGCATACGCTTTCGCAAGCGTAAGCGCGCTGACGAAGAGAAAGAAGACAGTAGTTAGCTAGTTAGTAGTCAAATCAATAGACTGTTCGCTCACCAAACTTTTCGGCCAGTTCAAGCCTAGTTCTTCTTCTACTCTTGCTAGTCTAGAACTGGCCGAAAATTTGGTGAGCGAACTTCTGCCGCGTAGCGATGAAGCTCCGGCGGCCATCCAAAATGGCGCGAAGCCGCCAATCTCACTTATCGTTTTGGAGGGGAAATACCTTACAGAAGACATTGCGATCTTTTTTTATTCTGCAGTAGCCAATCAAAACTCCAGATAATAGCGTATGGTGGATACATTGCGAAGTTTTTGTCCGTAGAAACGATGTCTTTGCACTTTTTCGCAGTGTCCACCTCACATGATTCGCGAGACAGCTACCATTAGATAAATTGTTGCATTCTTCTGTCAATAGTTTAATCAAGATAAACCTTTATTCTGTATAATACAGAATAAAACCCCGCTTTAAAAGGTTAAAAGGCGCATTATTCGCCCCTGTTGCAACATAGAATTTACAGTACGATTCGGAATCATTTAAGTTTACAGGGAGTAGCGGTGTAAAGGGGTACGTAGCCCTAAGTGTACTCTGGTTACATGAAGTGTGACACGTCACACTTCGGGATATTTGGTACAAAGTACCAAGGTCGTTCAAAGCCAACCATTGGTTAACGACATTGCATTTCCATAGGTGACTTATAGTTTGTATTAAACCCAAGCTATAAATATACTCAGCTTACATTCTACCTTAATTAGGTCACTTCGCTCTCTTTAAATTAAAGAGGGGACCTGTGAGCTACCGCTCACTGAGAGTTTGTATACTCTCGGAAGATAACTTCCTCTAGCGCAAGGTGCTGTGTGACCCCGTCACAAGCGGCAATAAGAAAGGGTCAAAACCGAATCTCTCTGCCATTTTATTTTATGTGCTTATACAGGACCTCAGTATAAGTACGGAGGTAGTTGAAACGAAGTGACGTTCACTCTTTTGATTTTGAATATCAAATTTCCCGCCCACAATCGAAACAACCAAGAGCCCACCCCATCCTCGGCATCACGCACTGCGTGTGCTCGACGAAAAGCCCGTCCTACGTTTTCGCTGACACAATGCGCTGGTCTCGCTCCCCCAGTTCGCCTCACGTAGTTGCAACAGCTTCATGTCTGCCGCCAACACGCTTGTGTGGAGCCACCGCAAGCTCGCTGTCTGGGCCCCGCCCGCGTTCGGGCTACCAAACTTTGGTCCAAAGGCACCCTCCATCCATACTGTGTCAAGGCTGCTGAAGCGGGAGGCACAGCCGCTCTCAACATCTATTGACTATTTAGACAGCAAGAAGGCATCGTCACCCACGTGGTTGCTGCTGGAGACGTACTTGGTGGAGCAGCTGGCAGAGTTTGAATCGCGACGGGCTGCGATAGCTTGCGCGAGCGTTCGCTGAGATCTTGATAATACCTCTCGCAAAGTAGCCCAAGCTTACCAAAAGCGGCTGGCAGCACCACTTTATGGCTCGCCACGGCCTCAAGAATCGATGGGGATATCAGCTCGTGGATATCGACGCTGCTCGTCGTAAGCGACTCGAGCTGCGTGACAATGAGGATGCTGCACCCCAAAACTACAGCGGCGCTCCAACCTATGGGCCAAGGGGTCATAGCATGGTTAAAGCAGCGCTTTATGGCTGCAGGGACACAAGCGGCAGCTCTTCATCTACTTGACGGGGACACGGACCCGTACAATATCGTACCATCCGAAGCGCTTCAGTGAATATGTGATGCCGCGAACGAGGTGCCGTCACGGGACATTAGAAGCTACTGGATACGTGCTGGATTATACGTTGATGTAGTGAAATTGATGATCTACTCAATCCGATAGAGTAAGATATTATTTTTTTAATACAGTACATTTGAGACCTCCTCGATTTGTTTTGACTTACGTAACGTATACGCCTTCAGTACATAATTCGTTGAACCCTTTCTTATTGCCGCTACTCTCTGTATTTAAACCCAGTCAAATTCTTGAAGCAGATTGCATCACCATCCTATCTTAAATGATTTGTTACAAGAGATAGCTCAAAAGGAATACCGTGACTTTGTAAAAGGGCGAGAAATGCCCCCTTTAGATATAAATTACTTTAGTTGCATACTATAGTCTATTTAAGAGGCGTTCGAAAGGGTTAAAGGTTAAATGTGAGCTGGTTTCGGATCTATGCTTCCTGGAAGTATGCACATTTTTAAAACTCTTGTACTGCCTAACTGACTGGCTAATACAAGAGATTTCTGTCGCACCACATATTAATACACACAGTGGGAAGGGGTTGCTTGGACGGATACAACCTTCAATCTTAATTCACAACCGCTTGCAGTTTACTTTTTCCCACGCAAATTGGTTTTGTAATTCAAAACCAAGCGAAAGGATCCTTCGGGGCAAAGTATACGAACACGAAGCTGTATCTACTGTGGTGTCTCTGAACTAAGGTTTTCAGCCTGGTAACATGCTACTGTCAGCGAAGACAGCACCTTATAGTACCGTGTTTGACCTGACATTTTTTTATTAAGGGACATGGTTGTCACTTACCACTAGTAGTAACGACTATCCTATGACCTTCCTATGACCTGGCCAGCGTGCGTCTCAATCCACTCGCTCGATGCCTGAGGGTAAATTCCCCCCCCGTCTGGCCTTTGAAAATACTGGTCGTAGGTGTGATGCCTTTAAGGACATCCGTAGGCGGTGCTGCCGCAAAATCAAAGAGCTGTCTTTCACAACCTGCAGTGGGGACCAGCCTGGCCGTTGACACCTCTCAGGGCCCGAAGGATACCTAAGGATTCGGCAAGGTTCTTGGTCATTCGAGACGACATATAGGCCATGTGGCTTACCCAACAGAGGTCACAGCCCGATCCATTCAAGTTTACCCGTAATCCCGCTGCCGCCTGGACCGGGATTCCCCCGGGAACCCTCCTCAAAGAACAGAAGATATCGTTCCGTTTTAAATGTGATATCCTGAATGGGTAACGCGCACGGAGCCTTCAGCATTGTACGCACGATCTGAACGGCTTTTTCGTACAGTCCGTTGCTAGCAGACCGGCGGGGCCGGTGATGCACCGTGGCGTATCCTTAATCCAGTCGAGACATCAACGCAGATTAGTGGCGCTGGCTGGTGACGACATTGAGGGGGTCAAAATGGACAATCCTCCAGCTCCACACACCGTGGAGGTACAGTGCCGCCCCTAGTCTCCAGAACCCTTCCGCCACTTCCGTCAGCACAGGTGTCGGATCATTCAGATCACTCTATTTCATGAATCGATACAGCTATCTCGCAAGATCCCTGATCCTTGATTCTAGACCAAAGCACGCGTGAATAAGAGAATCCGGCGACAACCACTCGCAGCGCCATTTCCGAAGCCAAACCGAGCGCAGGCGGCCAGCCGCAGGGACAGGGAATTGGTCAGCCGCTCGCTCCCCAACGCAGTCCGCGTGTGGACAGCCCCGGAATTCTTGGCTGGGATCGTACAATGAACAAGCGTAGTGCCTTCCACTAAATAAGAGTTGCCCCCCAAGCCCACAATACGTCGTAGCCGTCGCCACGCAATGAGTGCTAGCCCCTTGGCTGCCACCACATTCGCACTCTGCCAGATAAGATCCCGTCTGGCCTTGCTCTCCGACGCTCTCCGTCTTGAGCTGGCTCCAGCTGCCGCCTTGTATTGGTGTCGGGTGCGCCACCAGTGGCGATGGTCTGTCCGCAGACACAAAAGACGACTCAACTAGGGGTGCGGGTGGGTCTTGCTAACCTTCACCCGAAGCCCCAAGGCCTCTACCACGAAATTGATGAGGTGCAGAGTACTTGCCATCAGTCCCCCAGCACCGCCATAACCGGGAATTCTCTGTTATCCAGACCGTCGGTGGATGCCCAGATCCCATTTTCACCGCAACGGGTGGTCCGTCGGTTGCGCAGTGATTCGTACATCTGCACTGTGGCAACGAATGCTCAGCAGACCCGGGAAGTTGGTTATAAGCAGGAGCATGTAGCGTTGCAGAGACGCCATCGACTTGGGCGTATGGTGTAACCGTGCTCATAGAGTTGTGCACACAAGATGGCAGCCAGCCCAGTGAACGATGTCCAGAAGGCGGGCACCCAGTTTAAGAATGACTCCGTGGCGGCCCGGAGGTACTACTTGCCCCAACCTGCCATCGAACAATCGCAGATCTGATATGGTTGCGTTCGGCAGCCATGCAGGGCAAGACGTTCCAAATAACCCCGAATCCGCTAGCGAAAAGACTCGGTATGTCGAGCTGCACCGGAGCTGCGAAGCCTCCACATGCAGCGTACGTCCCTGCCAGTCGAAGGTCACCATCTCGAAACAGAGAGCAAGGTGCGCGAGAGCCCCCACCATACCTGCCACTTCTGCCGTTTCTACTGGTCCCGGCGTCGTGGCAACTGCTCGCTGTCCAGTCTTCCACATCGTCGGCTGGTAACGAACCAGTGCATGGCCATCCGACCACGTGGTCGGTGTCAGATAAACGGGAGGAGCGGCCCGCCACTCCGTTCGACTTAGCTAGCAAGATGCCCCCTGCCACGTGGGCAGCGTGTGTCCTGCACATGGCCCATTTGGTCACTGTAGAAGCAGCCATCGCCAGCAACTCCACTAAGATATCCGGAACCGCCAGACCGCCGCTTGTCCGGGGCAGCGCCGCAAGGTCCGCATCCAGCCACGCCATGACCCTTAAGATATCAAGCGCAATTACACCATACCAGACAAAGTGCTTGATCTTCGTCGCCACTCTATGGATAGTGGCCAAGGAAGGCCACGCTTGTTGTCCAATGTAGGTCAGTTTGGGAGAAATCACGGCCGCCGCAATCGCGCTTCGATGGGCCACGGTCCCAATTTTGCAACAGGCCATCGCGAGGTGAGCCCCCAACGGACGCTCTGCCTCCACCCATAAAATTTCATTAGATCGGCGGCCGACCTCGATGCCGAGGTATCTGCCAAATTCGTCTGCAGATAGGAGCCTTAACGGGTCAGGCAAGATGATGGGGCCACAGGACTCGGGTGTTCCCAGTGCAACCACCATGGGTTTCCGGTGATTCAGGCTCTGACCCGAAGCCACCCCAAACGCACTGGTGATGTCGAGGAGCTGAGGTACGTGTCGGTACGAAGCAAGATAGGAAGCAGTCTCATCCGTATAGCCTGACACATTCACAACCAGATCTCCATTCGCTGAACTGAGTCGAATATCTGGTAGCTGCGGGTGACGATCCCGTTCTTGATATAGGGCTTCCAGTGCTAATATAAAAAGAAGCAGGGTCAACGGACAGCCTTGCCTGACTGGCCACTGGCAACCATTATCTATGAAGCGACCGGTAGTGTCATCGTGAAGGTGTGACACCGTCCTCATGAATCGCTCGGGATACCCATGTCGTCTGAGGGCGCGGAGCAGGAAGCCACGCGAAAAAGAGTCATATGCTTTCATGAAATTGAGGAACAGCACAGCCACCTCTGATGAGTCCGGGCTCTCGTCCAGATGACATTGAATTGCTTCGAATCAGTGCATCGTCTCGTGAATGGTACGGCCCGGCACAAACCCATTTTGGTTGGGGTGGATTCTGTCTGCTGAAGTGCTCCTCACTAGCTGTGTCAATATCTTCGAGAAGCTCTTGTAGCCGGTATTGAGAAGCGCAATAGGGCGATAGCTAAGAGAATCGCGCGCGTTCCCCCGCCTTTCTTGAGGCAAAAGATGTTGGCCTCTAAAAAAGACGACAGGAACTCCTCGGCCGAGTACAATTTGTTGAACAGTCGAGTGAGGATTGGGACTAAGTAAGCAGCTTACGGTCGGTACCAGTTTTTGCCTAGGTCATTGGGACCTGTCGCTTTGCCCGGCTTGAGGTCCAACAAGGCCGCTCCAGCCTCAGCTTCCATAAACTCCGGCACCACGGCTTTCTGGGTCTTTGACGGCGCCTGGGCCTGAGTGATCCACGACGCCACCTCGTCCTGGGCGTCCGGTCTTGTTACCCCTTGCTGTGGAATGAGACTTCAGGCATCGTAAAGGCATTTGCTTTATCACGCACCCGTCGGACCGGACAGCCAGGTACTGGGTCGAGAGTGTGCACCGTTTTGTCCCGGAATTTACTAGACGCCCGCCTGAACATGGCCTTTGTCGTTTTACGATCCTAGTGTGAGACCTCCTCGAACAGCCGCTGTTGGTGACTCGCCGACCGAAGGCGCTGACACTCCGCTATCCATCGACGCGGTCGCGCGGCTGAGGAAGCACCAGCAGTACCGTCTAAAGATAGAGTAGCCATGGCGTCCGTGATGACATCCACCGTGTCAGGAGCGCCGGCCGTGTTTCGTTGTATGCACCGTAATTGAGACTTGAGACGTCGACCCTTCTGACGCCACGAGTTGCGATGACTGCGCCGCCTAGCCCCCACTATCCTTTTCGTGGTCAAGGTCAGCTTAGTATGATTGTGTCCCACTCGTCCGGTAGTCCCCGCGCTGTAATTTTGTGTGTGGTGATGCGTTGGAGGAACCCGTTTTGAAGCTCCACAGTACTCTCCTGGACGACCTTTTCGGCATACTGCGGCACAAAAAAGATTTTGCCCGTCTTTTCGACGCGTGTCGGATCATCGCAAAGCCGGAGGTGTACCGGGGCTCCACTCTGATCCGCATGGATGCCCGGAGGAAGGGATTCCCAGACCCCCAGCCACTGTCTCAAAGCCTCGTTCACTTACCACCTGTCCAACCGAGAGGAAAAGCGCCACCCTGATGCCCCACCGTATAATGAAACGTATGTGCAGTCCCGTGGTGTATGGCCGGCCATCTCGTCCGGTGCCCAGCGAGTCGGCGGGGCATCCGCGATGGGTTCGATAATACCCCCAATTTGCAAGCGGTGCTCGGAGACCTGGGGGCATGACCGCCTGGCCGTGATGCATTGCTGCCGCCCGCCTGAGTGTCTAGCGTACATCTGAAGTCTTTGCCGACCGCGACCAGCGTGTCCGACAGTATGTCCATATCGAGTAACTAGTGGAAGAACGCTTCATGTGGGGCTGTGCGATGTGGCGCATACACGTTAAGCAGCAGGACGCGGTGGTCATGAAGCGTTCCCTGGACAGCATTGAAGTGGGGACTCCAATGCTCTTCATGCGCTGGGTCCTCATCATTAAAGCTTCTGTACGCGTTTACCAGGATGGCTATCCCACCACGCCTATGGTCTGAAGGGGTCCAAAACGAGTATGGGCGTACCGTATTCCTTATGTGATTGGCGACGCTCGGTCATTAGCGACAAATCCAGCAGCCAATCAAATTGATTTAAATTTTATGTCGTCGCGCTTTATGTGCTTGGCGACCAATATAAATTTGAGCATGTTATATAGTTTTTTAGATGCAGGTATCTTTTATGGTAGCAGAAAGGCTGGACCACCTCAAGAATTTGACTGTCGCCAATCACATAAGGAATACGGTATTCTTAGTCCAGTCCTGAAACCCTAACCGGCGGTGTGATGATCCGTAAAACGCCGCACTTTGCATTGTTCGAATGCGTTTCTTGGAGGAAGAGTACCTCCAACCGTCCCTGTGGCAGCGTCGTCCGAAAAGAGCGGAACCACGTGTCCCAGTCGGACGCCCCTCTCACAGTTCCGTTCACGCTTTGTGTGAGTAAGCAACTGGTTACCGGGTCCCTGTGAAGCAGCCTGCCTGGGGGAGCTGTTTGTGTCCGACCACTCTGCGCAGCCTTCTGACCTGATCCGATCGAATACGCCGGCCCGCTATGCACCAAACTGTTCTAGCAGACACGAGGATCACGAAGACAGCGCACGCGGTACTTGAGACTGCGAATACGGGGACGACAACCACTTCACTCAGTTGACTGAGCGACGATGTGCGACTGCACAGCGTACGAAGAAGTATCTTGTAGACACAGGCGACTGTATTTTCCCTGCACTGAGACCGGCAGGATAAAGTCTTACAGGTAGCGTTGCCGTTAGACGCCGACTATTGGGTTTATTCTGCATGCAGGCCCTGCATTGCAGGGGGAGGTGACCGTGTGACCCAAGGCGAGTAGGCAGCGTGTCACAGATGAACGCTCGCAGAAGAGGAAGCCACGGGGAAACAGCACCCTTTGTCAGCAAGGAAGTGCGCCACTGAGCCCGACACACTACACGATGGGTCTCCCAAAGGAGTCGTGGCTGGTGTAACAGCGGTACAGCAAGATGAAGCGCATGTTGAAGAAGAGCCGGTTGGTGACTTTATCACAGAAACTGCAGAGACGCCGCTGAAAGGACGTAGGCGATACGGGGATTGTGGCGGACGGTCAAGGTGCGAATGATGTGGATGTGACTCCGGAGGCAAATTAACCGCTAATACGGACATTTGTAGCTGCTGGTATAATTTCGACACTGCGTCGACCGCCCATGTGACAGGAAATCGCTCGTACAGTGAAGCTTTCACCGAAGCCACAACGGACATGCTCAGTATCAGTGAAGCGACAACCGATTATTGTTGCAGGTACGGTTGGCATTGTAGAGGTGGCTCTAGTCACAGAGGTTAGTGGCAAACAGACTGTGATGTATCTCAATGGTGTCTTTACATAATTAGTGTTAAATAGGGTGTGTTCTCGCCAGGCGTGGCTTGGTTTGAGTTTGCCGTCCACAAGGCAACTCGGAACTTCACTATTTCTGTGGGAGTGTGTTTTGTGATGATGACAACGCCACAGGATGCGCTTGGGGTTTTCAAGTAATGCACTACTGTAAAAGAGGCGCTGTTAGACCAGAATATTGTGATATGGGCAATCATACAGTGAGGGTGTTGGTCCATTAAAAATATGGCACGACCGCCTCTGCCATATCGTTCACAGTATTTGAAGACCTGGGTGGACAGAGGACTAGTGAAGGGAACGGTGTTATCATATCATCAGCAAGCTACGTGCGACGCGTGTCATCTGGGAAAGCAGAAGCGTAAGACGCACCGGAGGTAGCTTGACGGGACGCCGAAGCCCAACCAAGTGGTGTACGCGACCCTGTCTATTCCTGGCAAGCTCGGAACGAGACTATTCTAGTAACTATGGATGGAAAGCTCCGTTTCATTAGTAAACCATTGCTGAACAGCAATGGTACAGTGATGTGTTAAACAAGCACCTCAAAGCGTACGTGCTCTAGGCCGCGTGACAAGCTGCCGGCAGTCAGGGCACTAACACGTAACTTAGATCGTCAGGTGTTGACAGACAAGGGCGGCGAGGTTGTCAGCAGTGCAACGAAAGCCTGGTATACATCGCAGGGTATTGAGCCCAGACAAGTCGGGCCCAAGAGCGCACAGCTCAAGCTATGCGAGAGGCCTCACCACACTTGTGGTAATGACGAAAGCGCCGATGGAGCACGCAGAATTACCTCGCCGCCTTTGGCCAAAAGCAATGAGAAATGCAGTGTACGTGCAAAACCGCGTGTACAACAAGGAAACACATCGCATTCCTTATGGGATGAAGTTCGGGATTAGGCCGGATGCGGATCATATTCGCAAGCTTAGAGCGTTGGCGTATGTATACGTCTCAGTGCCACCACGACGCCTTAAACGCCACGACACTAGCAAGGCTGGCTTTATGCTGGGCTTCGCGGATGGCGTGTATTAGCTGTAAGATCACCTTCCTCGATGACCACGAGTGTGAACACAGCGTTGGCGGTCACAGACGACGAGCCCAATTCGTTTTTTTATTTATTGACCTTGAGACCGGCGCGTGCAGGGAGAGCAATCGGTTTAACGCTGTCTTTGGGTAAAAGATAACTCGAATGCTGACACGGGTGTTTCCTGAGAACGATGAGATGACTACTCTGAAGAAGGGCGACAACACTGAGATTGCTAAGGTCGCTGAGCAAAAAGATCATGCTGACAGTGTGAATGATCCTGTTAGAGCCGAGGGTGATGCTACCAGTGGTGTAGGTGGGTCTAGCAGCGACGAAATTCGCGAACATGACGCTGAAATTTGCAACGTCAAGGATGAACACTCTCCGGGTCATGAGACAAGCGTAACTGCGTTGGAATCCGCGGAGAACGTGGAAAGGTCTGTGGCAATCACATGCGGATTAGTGGTGGCTGCGGATAGAGAGACGAAATCGATAATCATGATGTCGACGATGATGAAATTGCTGTGGCCGGTGTCATCCATTCAGATAAGAGTGATAAGTGCAGAAATGTATCCAGTATAACAGCTTTGGAGGACACAAAGGGAGGGGCAATCGACAGCAAGCACAGTGAAGTATTTGATGCTAGTGCCCTATTTGGCACAGCTCAATTTCGGCAAATTTGAAGGAACCCATCGTGACGAGGCACAGTCAAAAGGGGAGAGAGTTGAGCACTAAGCGGCAAAACCGGAGGCGAAGAAAGCTCACACGGGGCAGTGAAAATTTTATGAGCGACGCAGACCTCGCTATCTTGATCACTTCGTGGCGAACGTTACGATCAACAGATCATGTTTTCTCGGTAAGAGCAGTAGACCCAATCGAGTGAGCCAAGGCAAGGTTACTCGCAACCGCAATAACATGCTCAGATCGAAGTGGAGAGATTTCTTCATAATTTCTGAAACGAAGGAGATGGCAGCCCTCAAAGCAAAAGATGTCATTCAGGAAATTCTGGAAGAAATCATGCCAGCGGAAGCGAAGTCACTGGATACTATCTTGGTGTGTGCGTTGACGTCAGATCACTTGCGGAATGTGATCCAGTTCAAGGCGCGTATAACGGCACTGAGCAATTATCAAAGACCAGGTATTGACTTTCGCGAAACTATCGCTCTTGTGGCGAAGATGGCTTCATTTCGGCTGATGCTGGCAATTACTATAGAGCTGGTATTAAACGTGTACCGTGAGGATATGAACACCGCTTACTCGAATTCCAGGCTCACCATATTAAATAAATATCCATGTACGGTCAACGGACATGTGTTCATCATGCTCAAGGCTCTGTACGGACGGTCAGGACGTGAGTGAAATTCGAAACTGAAATGGTGCATTGACCATGAATATCAGCTTATCGACGAATCTGTGTCTGTATTACTGATTCGATAGACAAACAATCATGTGTCCATGTGGACGATATTTTAGTGTCAAAAATGATGAGCAGTGTGAGGTAAGGCTGTTCGAAAACCTGAATGAAGCGTATGGGATCATGAATCCAGGACTGATGCCGGGGTACCTAGGTGTAGACGTGAAGTAAACCGCTGAGAGCATCACAATCAGGCAGGGCAAGTAGAGATCCTCAAGAAAATTGGATACGATCCAATTGAATATTCGACTGGAAGAGGATAAAAGCAGGAGACTAGCTTTCTTTACCGAGAAGCGGTTAAAATGCTGATGCACCTGGACCCGTAAAAGATCGTATTTGGTCTTTGTATTACAACAAATCAGTTGCTTTGCTGTAAAGCCTTCCGCGGAGCATGTCGGTGCTATCAAGAGCGTGCTATGCGACTTGGCCGTTGCACTAGACTACGGGATCACATATTTGAGACGACAGTGGGCGGCTTAAGCGTTAGCTCTGACATAAGCTTGGGTAGCGGCTGGACCAACGATCCGGAGCAGCGAAAGAGCACAACTGGTTTGGTGTTTACCTTGGCAGGTGGCGCCGTGGCTTGGATGTCGAGACGTCAGTCGAATATTGCGTTGTCGACGTTCGAAGCGGAGTACATCGCTGTCTGTAAGGCGTGCATGGAGACCCTAGCCGAGAGCAACATTTTGCTAGAGACTCTGCCGAATCAAGCTGTCAAATTCTGAATTGACCTCGACAAACAGGCTGCTTACGTGATGGTCACAACTCCTATCTACAGCAGACGAACGCGACACATGAAACTGGGGTGGCACTACGAGCGTGAAGAAGTGCAGAAAGGCGCACTTGAACCGAGAAATTGTGATCTGCTCACTAGGGTTTTGACAAGAAGCGGCTTTATGCGGACTGCAAATTACTGATATCTCCAATACAATCGGTATGTAAGACCTGCAGATAAGAAGAGTGATATGAAGCTTTTGGGAATAGGTTATATATGAGAGCGGGATGAAAACTGTGAGTGTTAGTCAGGCTACAGCAAGGTAAAGGCTAAAACTAATCTCTATCAGTCTTCCTTTTTCCTTGTTGGTGTCACATTACACCAGAATCGACAACGTCATCGCAGGCATTGATAGCTTTTTTTCTAGGTCGTATACAGATCTGATGATGTAAATGGGTTGCGTGTTTTTGCCGACACGTAAAATTATCAGTTTACTAATGGTCGGGTAACCATTAGTAAGCTGATGATCTTACGTGTACTGATAAATTTGTAGCTGGGAGGGCAGCTTTAGCTGGCTGGACAGCCTAACCAACCTTATTTAATTGGCAATGTTGGGGCCCCAATGGCTTAATTGCGCAATTGTTATCTTTGTCATTAGTCCGCATACTGAGCCTAGGGGTATATAATGTTTGGTGTACGTCCTGTAATAAGTGCTGCATGAATGTTGCTAGTTAATCACCGAATGTGAAGTTACTCTGAAGCCGTTTATCTGAAATTCGTACAGCTTTAGGTGGTTGAACAGCATAATCATTCTTAGATTATTTATTAGGGTTTAATTGCGCGATTGGTATTTAAATCGATAGCTCAGTACTGGTACGCAGCTCCAGTTTCGTAGAGAAACCGTTTTAAAGGGTTAACACAGTCCTCATGCATTCATCGCGTTGTGGCCCAACAGCTAAATATGAATTGATGTTCACTTGTCCAATTTCTATAATCGAAATCTGCTCTCATGAGGATATGCATTCCGTTTGGCCAGTACAGTACAGTAGCTTATCATATCTACAGCAGTAACGAGATCCTTCGACGATTCTGTGCAGTGTACCTTTGCGTCAAGCGTCTCGACGAGACGCTCACTTCATTCGAATCGAATGGATATAATTTCGATGTCTTGCGCTTCTCGCCTTTACATTCGTACGATAGCTTTGAACGGAGCTACCGTCGAGCAGTGGGGGCGGGGGATGAGCTTTATAGTGCTTAACCACGTTTTGCATCTTATGCAATGGGGACTCCCAGGTTCGTAGTGTCCATAACACTTACAACATCTGTCCCTTATCATAAAGATTTTTTGTTATGTTTACAGCTTCTGGTGATCATACCGAGATTCATTTGAAACCTCTAAGCGATGTCAGCTTGTACATCTCAATTCCTCTATTTCCAGTCGAGCCTTCCTCGTCGCCAGGCTCAAACGAGTCGTACAGCGTACGTCGTCGTCACTCTCAGTCACGTCGATGTCTCACTATCGGCTACAGATTTAGCATCACTGTTTTGCATCTCATCCGCAACCTCATAATCGAATGCTTCGTCTGAATCCATGAAAACCAATGACGTGGGGAGATCGAGCTTTTCGATGCTAGACCCGTTCGCCTGATTGATTCTGGTACCTCGTCGCTACTTCTTTAGCTTCGCAGTGATCTTATTCCTTTTACAACGTTGACCCTGTGCCACGTTAGTCAACCGACAACGTTATCTTGAGAGATGTCCCATATCACGCTGACGAACGTGGCCATGTTTAGGTGGGGTGTCAAGGATCCTCTGTTTAGTTTTCTATTGAACCTTTCAATAGAATTTTTTGACTTCAAGAACAAGGCCGCTGCCAAGTCCGTAGACATTCCATGTGCCGATATTGTACCGTTCCAACCAGGTAGCGCGACAGATCCCCCCCCCCCCCAACACCACTCCCCCTTCCCCTCCTCCACCACCCCACGGCTTCTTGCACTTGACGCAAGTGTACTGGATCCTAACTACAACGCATTTGGCGCAAATAGTGTGTTTCGCCCATTGGATACCACGTCGAGGAACCAACTTGGGACCAATCACAGTAAGTATGTCAACAACACCTCTTTTCCAAAGCAATGCGAGCCGTAGCATCAGGAATGCTGTAGACTGTCATCATTTGCCGTCGGACTGCCTGTTAATCTTTAACGATGCAACCGATCACTTCGGCGCTGGGATAACCATTTTTAGTTATGCTGTGTCAGAAGTCACAAACGACGTCACATGGCTCGGGCTTCTCGGAAGTGTCTTTATAAGCCAACACCATAATATCGAAGTGTGTGTTATTTGCTTACGAGCAGCAAAGCGCGTAATTAGCAGGCATAAATGCGGTTTTACCCGCTAATTATAGCGGACTGTTTCGTGCGGAAACAGAAGAGATGGTAAACTAGGACGCTCGCCGGGTTGGAATCCGGTACGAGCCATACGATCTAGGTATTGCATTTATGCATTTGTGAACAAGTCGTTAAAACAAGGTACCAAGTCGCACGGACCACACGAAATGTCAGGTTTCAAGTTCTTCAGTCTTCACCAAATAAATGCGTTTTCCAGATCCAAAGCCGCCTCGACCTTGGATCTACGATTACGTGAAGCCCGAGTATTTTGAAAGCAGCTGAAACATGACCAATGGTTGAGCTCACCGAACATGGGATCATCTCCGATCCTCTCCGGGTCTATCGGGGAAAAAAATCCCGATGATCGGGGGTGGTGGGATCCATGGACCTGTCAATAGGAGAGTCACGTGGATACTGGAAGTGTCATACCTCAGGAAAAGGGATTCGATCAGTCAAGGAAGGGGGCAAGATCAATAAAGGTTGCTGTTTGTCCTAAGGGCGTACGTAATGCGGCACGTTATCCGCTGAGCGGTACAGGTCAGGTCAATGACCAACTGCTGGGTCCTGGTGAGGACGAACGCGGAGTGGCGCGTAATCCACTAAGTGGTACGGATCTGGTCGGTGATCTACCGCTGCGTGGCCCGAGGGGTGCGGTCGACTTCGAGTCGAGGCATCATGGGTGCGGCCCAGGCGATGCAGGTGCAGTGACACCTAGTTCACTGTATGAGGGTCAAGGACCTCTTAACTCTCAGCCGAGTGTCTTGCGAGACACTGTATCCTCTTCGAGGAGTGATGGTGCTGCTGCACCCGGTGGTAGGTGATGGAGATGTCGTCACACCGCCCTCATCCGGCCAGGATCGGTCGCGGGGGGAGAGGAGCAGACGACGCAGGGCGTCTGTGACGTCTTCGACGCTGGACGAGGTGCTCAACGTTACAAGCGGTGAGGCTCCACGTGATTGCTGTGAACAGCAGTACACACTCATGCGCGGAGTGACGGGGAAGGTCGAAGGTGACATCAGCCTTGACATTCTGCCCGCTGTAGACGCTCTGCTACAGATGGACGAGATGTCCATTGCCGAGTTTGGCAAAGCCTTGAAGGCAGGCGAGCTAGCCGAGGTAGTCCTGCTGGGACCTGAGGAGGAGTTGAACACCTCACCCGTCGTTGACGACGCGGTTCTAGAGTACACCAAGAAGGCGCTGAGCGCAAGAAGTAGATCGGCGATCCTAGAAGATCCTTCGGATCCCTTCTACCCTGGGGTGAAGGAGTATGGAGACGCTGTCTCGAAAGACCCACCGACGGGCCTGCCTCCGGATCGAGGCGTGTGTCATGAGATTGACCTGGTTCCTGGAACCAAATACTGCGTAACAAGGCAATGGCCTTAGAGCAGTGTGACGTCATTGACGCATTCTTCCGTGTAAAACACGAGGCAGGGATGGTGCGTGAGAGTAAGGATCCGCTCTCAGCACCCACGTTCTGTTTCAGAAAGCATAACGGCAAGTAACACATTGCTCATTCTTTCAACAAGCTGAATGCGGCCGCCATTCAAGCGCAACCGCCAATTACTCGAAAGGATATTCGGGAGAACAACATAGTAGGATATACGTTGTACAGCGCACTCGACTTGGTCGATGGATACTACCAATTCCTTATGAGAACGAGCGACATTCCGCTGACAGCGGTGCGTACTCCGAGCGGTATGCTCTGTGAGTGGCTGGTCATGCCCCAGCGGCTGTCGAACGCACCAGCAACGTTTAATCGGCTTGTGACGCAGTTGTTTAGGCCCCACCGGGCGTACGCTCAGGTGTACTTTGACTATATATTCGTCCATAGTCGTGCTGAGCACGAAAGGTCTGACGTGGAGAACCACATTGACCAATTGCGAGCGGTGCTCTAGTGAATGCGCACCATTAAGTCGTATGCCAACTGGGACAAGTTCGTCTTTGGCGCGGATGAGATACCTTTTCTCGGGTCCTCATTAGGAAGCGTAGCATACGATCAGATCCTGCCAAAGTCAAGGTTATCGTAGACTGGACGGTTTTCAAGAATCAAAAAGACTTACGCAAGTGGCTAGGCTTAGCCAATTACTTGCACAAGTAAAGCTCGAACTACGCGGAGATGGCTCGGCCATTATCAGATCTCTTTTAGAAGGACGCACCATGGTGCTAGAATGTCGAGCACGACGGAGCCTTTGAGACTGTGAAGGAGAGCCTCCTCCAGGCTCCGATCCTTGCGCTACCGAACCCAGATCGTCCGCTTAGCGTCGTCTGTGACGCCTCCGATTTTGCAATCGGTTGTGCTTTACTAAAAGCAGACACCGAAGGGTGTGAACGCGTGATTGCGTTTGAGTCTCGCCAGCTCAAAGCTGCAGAGAAGATCTATCCAGCTCATGACATAGAGCTTCTTGCAATGAAATATGCACTAGTCAAATATAGGGTACACCTGCTAGGCTCTAAGCCTTTTGTGATCTTTACTGATCATGCGTCGCTACGCACTGCGACATAGTCGCCTCATCTTTCTCAGAGAATGACAAGATGGCCTTCCTTCTTTGCCGAGTACAACTTTGCGGTGAAGTACAAGCCGGGGTGGCTTAATGTAGTGGCTGATGCGCTCTCGCGCAGGCCGGACTACGAATTAGTTCATGCCACGACTGTGACATCGTCAGTGTCTGACTTGATACGCGGAGCGTATGCACAGGACGACATGTGCGTAGCGCTGCTACAAGATCTTAGGAGCGAAGAGCTGAAAGACTCTGACAAGGAATTTTCTGGGCGCTTACGGGCGAGGCTGCATCGATACTCGCTCGATGGCGGCCTGCTGTATTACAACACCGACTTTGAGGATAACCCTCGTGTAGTCGTTCCTCGTGATGAGGATCTTAGGTATCGAGTCCTCTATGATGTTCATGATACGCCCGTGGGCGGACACTTAGGTCGGGAGAAGACCTATGGCTCGGTGAGCTCGATGTACTGGTGGCTCAAGATGTATAAGTGAGTCGGCACCTATGTACGCACGTGTGAGACGTGTCAACGGACAAAATCCGCGCCGATCATGGCAGCGCCATTGGTTTGCCTGCCCCCAAGGGATGTTGACAATCCATGAGTATGGACTTTGTGTTTGTCCTTCCCAAGGATAAGGCGGGCAAAACGGGTATCGCGGTCTTTGTAGACCGATTGAGCAAGATGGCTCATTTAGCGGCGGTGTCGGACACCATTGGTGGTAAAGGTACAGCTTGTCTGTTTTTAGACCAAGTCTTTCGCCAACATGGCTTGCCTGAGGCATTTATCTCGGATCGAAACCCACGCTTCATTGCGAAGTTCTGGACGTCCCTCTTCAAAGTGCTCGGCACCCGTTTGGACATGTCCACAGCGGACCATCCGCAGACCGATGGGGTAGTGCTCGAGCCGCAGGAGCAAGGCAAGCTGAACGTTCAGCCGAGCGATTGGACGTTCAAGGCCCGGGACCTGGTTGTGAGTCACCTGTGGTGACTGTAACCTGGAGCATCTCTTCGAGATCGGCCGACGGGCGGTGAACGTGAACGTTCGCGTCGTGAACACCGTCGTCGTATGGACGCAGATGCCGTTCCGGCAAGTGCTGACTCTCCCCGCGAGAACTCAGCCGAAGCAAGGCCTTTTCCTACTCTGCTCGGTGGGCACGGTGAGCTCCACTATCAAGTGGAATGCTTTGAGGTGCGGCGTAGACGTCAGCGTCGTACCCAGTACTTTGTGAAGTGGAGGGGTCACCTTCACTCACAGAACTCATAAGTGTTTGAGGTTGTCCTCCGGCAAGATTGCCCTGACGTCGTGGACGCCTACGACCGGGCACATCCTGTGCCGAAGCGCCACCATGGCGTGCGACAGCGTCGCCAGGCGCTGGGCGCCTCCCACTAGAGTGGGAAGCAAACAGGTCAGTAGTTGAGCTCAGGATCTGGCCAGTGGCTGCAGCAGCCAGCTCGTACGTATGAGCGGCGCTCGCAGCGGCAGCAGGAGGTGGAGAGCCCTCGTGGTGTTGGAGACGTGGTCCCGAAGGAAGCAGGTGCTTCGTGTCGTGCTGAATAAGGTTCAGGCACACGCGTCCCGAAAGACGCATAGATGTTTTGAAACAACTTGTTCGATGAGCTTGATCCAAATGTGGATGCGCTGTAACAGCGAAAGTGGTGTGTCCCGGACGCGGATCGAATCACTGGCCTTTGGCTTTCCAGGCTGGAGCTCTACCATCGAGCTATAACAGCGATGCCTGTAAGTTTGTCCGAGTACGGACTACTTATGGTATGAGAGGGTTGCGCCCACGTGGAATCGAACCACCGACCTGTGGCTTCCAAAGTCATCGCTCGACCACAGAGCTTACAGGATGTTGCCCTTCCGCTTGTCCATTCAAGGGCAACAGTTCATGGAGCGAGAGGGCTGTGCCCTGGTGGGTTCGAACCACCGACCTGTGGCTCTCAATGCCAACGCTCAGCCATTGAGCTAAAAGGGTGTTGCCCTTAAGCTTGTCCAAGCGAGGACAATCGTACATGGAACGAGAGGGTGATGCCCTGGTGAGATCGAACCACCGACCTATCGCTTGTGAAGCGAGATTTAAACCGCTGAGCTGTTGGCGACTACTCGGATGAGTCAAGAGCATAGCTCTAAGCGGTTTGCAGCTCTTAAGGTAGGTGCGGGGCGATAGCGTAGGTCTGAGACTGCTTGAGAGCAAGATGCGCGGTGCGCTTGGAACATTGGGTCGTGGACCGACGACGAGAAGTTGGGCATCAACGATGTGTAGGCGTTTGTGAGCTCACGGAGCTGTACAACGCTGGCGTGAGGTGTAGTAACTATTGCCGTCTTAACAAGACGTGACCTCGCTAAGGAAAGTTTCGAGAACGGAATGTTCTCATCTTAGTGAGGGGGGGGTTAACGGGGTTACCTGGTGTGGAACACACAGGAGTACGAAGTACCCGGAGAGTTAACCAACTCTCAGTACATAAGTTGGAGAGCTAACAAGGTCTCTTGGTACGTTGGCTGAAAGCCACACGCTATGCATTTGATTAGCTTTAACAATGCTTTTAACAATGCTATATAGTTAAACAGATACATTTACCCTAGGCGGCTTGGACGCAATAATAGTAAACAAAACATTTCTGGTTTTGAAGCATAAAAGTTTAGGTATTAGCGCTGAGCCCTGGTCGTGGGCTGTAAGTGTCCTTTGGATAAGGAACTTGGTATTAGTGACTCTTTGAGTCGAACATCTTCCTCTGACGCTAAAGCTACGGCAGCCCCGCTGCACCTTATATAATACATTAAGTACATGTACAGTCCGATGAACAACATTTAGCAAGTTTAAGGCGGTTGAAAGTTAGTAGAATTTTAACGCCCTTTTTCGAGGAGCTTGAGCGACCTTTTTCGATAAATTTGAACAACTTTTTTCGAATTCTGGGAAGAAATAAATCTTGCAGCTCTGATCCGTTGGACTAAAACGGCGGAAACGTGCCACGTCGGGTGGAATGGCATACGAAGCAGGTCCATATGTTATTGTACATGGTACATTGCTCATATCCCTGGTATTGTGCTGCTTACGTGTATTATAACACGTATCCTATATCGAGCAATTACTCAGTAATTATCGGTTAATGCAAATATCCCTCTCCCCGTCCAATCATTCATTCGTCTTTACACATACCACTCCGCCCATTCTCGCAAATAGGTATTAATAGCTCAACGTGCAGTTTTGAAGGTTGGCAACAGTGTACCGGTACCGTTAGGAATACAAGAACTTTTAAAAAAAGAAATGAAACAAAACTATATTAGATTGCTGTCGCAAGGCCTTTCCCATATCGAAATTGTCAAATGCCATTCTAACTGGAAAGTTGCCATAAAGGCACTTGCTATTTTGCCCGACTGAGGTAACATAGCATCGACTTTTAGATAGTATATACTGGTTAAATTGAAATAAAGGTAGGACACTAGCCCGTTTGCGGACCTAGGTCCGCCCCTCTCTTCGCTTACTGTGTCTGGAATTAGAAAATAATTTCGGATGCCAAGACCGTCGGTTAAGTCCTTTTTATGCTTGTTAGGGGGTATAACTGTATATTAATAGTCGGTTGGCCATTCGGGCAAATGAATCACTCTCTTCCATAAATTAGGCCCTTCAAGAACTTACTTATTATGCATTTATGTGGGGAATAGGAGCGCGAAAACTCTATATTTTTGTTGACGGAATTCCTCGGGCACACGATAGCGTAGTTTGGTTCGTGTTCCCAAGCTTACAGTAGCGGACTAGGTGAATGCCTCGTGTATGTAGGAACGGTTAATTCTACGAAGTGCGTTGCTCGGTTGGTGATCGATCTAGAGCTGCATGTACAGATAGAAGGAGGACTCGCCATTCTCTCGGACTGCGTTCGGAAGATCTGCTTGCTGCAGAAGTCGCAGGCCCTGTCCAAGCAACTGTGCCCTCCAGACCAATCGGCGGCGTTCCAAGCTTAGCGTGGAACGCCTTGCCTTCGACAAGGGTGAGAATTTGCGTTGGACCTCTACGTGGGAGCGATTTACAGACAAGTAAGGAGTCTAGTGCTCAGCTGGGAGCTTTAGGTAGAAGCTCAGTCGTGATTTTCCTTCTTACAAGAGAAGTGCTCAAGAATACAGCAACAACTTCACAATTACGTGATAAACCTAAGTTCCTACATCGGCCTGCTAGATACACGACCCCGACCTAACCAGGATTACGGCGACAATTTGGTGGAGAAGCAGACTATCTTCACGCCGAAGAATCGTGGAGCGTAAACGCGGAGTGAGCCACCCCTTTGTCAACGGAACGCCGAAGAGGGAGGAAAAAGGAAGTGGGAACGCCATGAGCGCCCACGGTTGGTCCGGTGAGTGAAACGGCAGTGAGACAAGGGAAGAAGGTGGCAGATAGACGTCTCCACTTCTGCCCGAGTCGCTGTTCCAATCCGAGATCTACGAGGAGGACAAGTGCGCGCCTAGTACTGCCGGTGGTGGCGAACGAGAAGAGGGCCGCGTCAGAGGAAGTGGAGACGTTCCCGCGGTCGTCGGAACGCCTCGGTCTGCCGAGTCGGAAGAACGGGACGACGCTGAGAGAGACAAGTTGCTGGGAATAATGAAAGAGTTCCTGTCAGAACCCGAGACGCGCGAGGAACAAGAGCGGTTGGAAGTCATCTTGGAGCAATTAGCTCGGAGTCCCGGACAGAGTGAGAAGCTGAGAGCACTCATGTCGGGAACGCCCCGAGAAGTGGCGTTCTCTTTCGACCCGTCACGCCCCTCGCGGACACCCCTCAGGGATGCTGGAAGCGCCAGGGAGGCAACCACCCCGACGAACGCGAGCACGGAAGCAAGGGTTGCAAGGGGAAGGACGACACCGGGAACGACTACGTACCGTTCGGGACGACCTGATGACCGAGTGGCTACGACCGCTCGATCGATGAGTACGCCTGCGAGGTCGATGTCCACGCCGGCCCGATCAGGAGGAGCGCCTGCCCGATCAGTGGCGACGCCGGCCCGATCAACGACTGCCTCGGTGAGGTCCATGACCACACCTGCAAAGTCTGCGTCGACACCTGCCAGATCTGTGTCGACCCCGGCTCGCTCGATAGCAGCGTCCGTCCGGTCTGGAACGCCTTCCACCGACTCGAGGCTGCAAGCGCTGGTGGAAGAGTCGGTCTATCAAGTACTCAGGAAACTGACGTTGTCTCGTGAGTCTAGCGCTGGAACGCCACGCTCACGGACGACGGGACTAGATGCACGCTACCCGCCTGGGTCGGCCAGACTGGAGCGTACGGAGTTGGAACGACCTTCGAGCGCGCATCGAATTGAGTACCAGATACCTCCGATTCCTCGAGCTCCGACACCTGCGAAGACTTCGATGTCGGTGGGGATGCATTTGGGACCGGTTCCTGCGTACCGAGGCGTACCTTCGAAGGGGATTAGTCCTTACAGGAACGGGATGATAGGCGGAACGCCTAGGGCGGGAGCGCTCTATTCTCCGTAAGAGTCGATGACTTAACCTAATGCCGGGTGGACCAGGATGGAACGCTACCCGCTTGGCCCGCAGTTCCTGTAACACCAGCTCAGGAGTATCCGAATCTGTCCTCGCTAGGGATGCCTCTAGCGGCAGGAGGAGCATCACCGTCGTATCTGAGGAACCAAGTCCTTGAAAAAAGCTCCGGATCTCGAGGTGCTGAGTATCGATGCGAGGGCGTTCCTGAACGCTCCGATTACCATCGACGAGCCGTTCCTTACGTGGGTATTCCGAATGAGTTGAGGAACGCCGTGAATGTGATCGTTCCTTTATACTCGGAGACGGCTACGAACGAGAGGGCGGCAGCTTTTGGCGCTCCTTTGAGAGGTGTACCTACGGGATGGACAGCCAAATGAGATTGACGGAGTTCGAGCAATGCCTCAGAGGTAAGGTGGGTCAGGAATGGTGGTATAACGCGAGGATCGATAGTTTTGAGACCCTCTGAGCGAAGTTCCACAACCGATTCATCTGCCAAACGCCGGCCCAACTTTGGAACCGCCTCAAGAACGCCAAGCGAAGTCGTGGTGAGTCGGCTGAAGAGTGGGATGATCGCATCTCGACCATGTGCGAGGCCCTGAACTACCATGAGCCTCGCATGAGATACGAGTTCTTCCTGTTTGGCCTGCGGAACAAGCAGATGAAGGCGGTGCTGAATGGTAACATGGTTGCGACGATCCGAGAAGCCTGTGACCTGCTGATTTACAGAATCTGCATATGCCAGTCGAGGAAGAAAACGAGTTTGCGGACGATGGAGCGCCTGTGACCCGCTCTAGTAACGCGAACTCGACGCAGTCGTAGATGTTACAGCAGCTGCAGCTAATGAATCAGTCCATGCAGAAACAGCTACAGGACGCTGGAGAGCAGCCGGGATACATTCGTGCGGTAGTGCCTCCGGTTCCTCCTGTTCAAGGCATTCCGACTCCGGTTGGGAACACCTCGTCGCCTCAGAACGCTTCGACTCCTGGGAACGCCCCGTCGAACTTAGGCCCGCTGAGGATCAGACTCGGCCCTGACACCCGTACGACAGAAGGAGAAGCTGTATGTGGTCGCTGTGGACGAATGGGATGTGGTCGCGAAACCTGCCCGCGAGGACAAGGGCGATACAATAGGTGCAACGAGCTGAGTCACTTTTCTATTGAGTATAGCTGACCGAGGTCCCAAGATCCTACCGGAACGGAGAACACCGTCGTATGGAGTGCTTTCTCTGCGGCAAGAAGGACCACTCGGTGGCACGCCCCTAGCCTGGACCGCCTGCGTAGCCTGCCGCATAACGCGACCGCTGGGAAGGCCACCGCGGCATCCCGAACGCCTCAGCAATGAAGGGGACAGGAGGGAGGGGAAGGAAGTGTCGCTACTTCCTCTTGCCTAAAGGGCGACACGCCGAGAGGTGAGGGTCCACCTAGACTAACTACTAGTGGATCCGAGAGGACTTATGAGGGAAGTGTGACGGATGTGAAAGGTACTCGAGGCGTTCCAGCCTCAAGTGCGAAGACTGAAACTGTAGAACGGGAAACGAATAAAGCGAGCAACCCAACAGAACGGGTGGGCTCCAAACTGGGCAAGAATGAGGCGAGCATCCCAACGGAGCGGGTGGGCTCTAAACTGGAACTGAACGAAGCGAGCATTCCAACGAAACGGGTGGGCTCTAAACTGGGATCTGAAATAGAGAGCAGTCCAACGGAACGACCCAGCTTTGGGCAGAATGGGGAACGAGCGGCTCTTTGAGTGAGCCCGAGGGAAGAGAGGAGAGTGCGGAAAAAGCAACGGAACGCTTGGCCGCAACGCGAGAACGAGGAGATGGAGCGACAGAGAGTTCCGGACGAGAAGAGGAAGACGATACTGGAGCACCGGATCGCTTCAGTGCGACGTCTGGGATCAACAAAAATGCCTTGGAAACGACGACTGAAGATTCCGCGAGTGCAAGAGCAAACCAAGTTTCGGCGGTAATAGGGGTGGTTAGTGCGACTACCACTCAAGAGACCGAAAGTACCAAGGGGAAGGATTATACAGGACGCTACGACCGCCTGTTCACCGATGAGGAGCTGGATATGCTCGAGCACGGTGAAGGTCACAGAGCAAGGGATGTACCCGAGGAGTACGAGAAGGAACTTGAGGAGCGATTGTACCCCGTGTATGAACAGGTCGTTCTGCTGCGAACAAAAAGGAACGCCGAGGAACAGGGAACGCCGACTCTATTGGAAATGAGTGCGGTACTAGGGATCTCAGAGGAAGTGCTGGAACGCACACGAAAAGTCTCGTCAGGAGAGCTAAGAACGCCTGAATATTCGCCTGGATTGATATGACCGGAAAGCTACAGGGCCAAAACGAGCGAATCGAGACTTTAAGAACGCTTGGTGAATAAACGGGACGCCTGCCGCCTGTAGTAGGTGTGATTTCCGATAAAAGGAACGCAGGCACGGAATTACAAGAAACAGCTGAAGAGGACGGGAAGCGCAGCTTTGAGCGGAACGTGTGTGTCGAGCTCGACGATCGCACCGTTCTAAACACCAGCACTGCCGACGAGAAGGTCGGAACGCTTCCATTTAGGTGGCATTCCAAAATTAGGAGTCGTGTGTACGAGCTCCTGAAACAAGAAAGGAACGCCCCGACGGAGCGCGATCCAGAGGATTCAGAAGGAGTGGAACAAGCCGGTGCGGCAAGAGAGGTTCCCCCGCTACGAGACAAGGAGGGCAAAGACGTTTTAGACAAGGAGGTTCTGCGTGAGTACCTCCTCGGAGTAGGTGGAACGCCTACGGAGGCGTTCCTCAATCGCGCGATGACTTGGACTCGGAGCTATTTTGAGACGGAAGCCCCGACCATTCGTGATAAGTTGTGAGACAGGAGAAAGAGAAAACCCGAAATAGTGGGACTGGTTACTGAGACAGATGGGGTAAATCCATGGAAGAAAGTGAAGCTCAGTTTGCCAATCAGCAACGAGGAGATCAGAATAGATGAAGCAAACCCCGAAGTGTATCGTGCGAACACGAGAAGAGCGCCGAAAGGTATAAGAAGACCGGGGCTCTGCAAGATAGCCAAGGAAGAAGCTACATACGACGCTGGGGCGACGGGCAAGCGCGTCATCTGTAGTGTGGGAGGAGTGCAGGCCCTATCTGACGGCTTCATCGACTGCTGTCCGTCTGAAATGCTGGTCGACACGGGTGCAGTCGCCAGCCTAGTAAACAAGCGGGTGTTGAAAAGACTAGGACGAGCGTCGGAGACTCTGCGACCTTATAGGGCAGTCTAGACAGCGTTTTCGGGCACGCTTTACGAGTACGCGGAGTTGTTGACCTAACTGTGACACTTGGAACGCTTGAAAGAACGCTCCCGTTCGGGGTGGTCGACAATCTGTTCGTGGACGCCATTCTCGGCACGGACTCACTGAAGGCGTTCCGCGCCGTGATTGTCCTGGAAGAACAAATGATGACGCTAAAAGGAACAGGACATGTCATCACTTTGGGTGAAATGACGGTGGAAGAGACATACGCAGCTACAGTATCGGCCAGAGTGCTTCTAGAGCCTGGGTGTCAGGCGCTGGTAAAGTCAAGAGCTCGAGGAAGGGTGAAGGACAATTTGGTAGTGTTGGTGGAAAGCGTTCCGGGAATGAACAAGTCACTGAGAGTGGCGAGGACGCTCTGCGCGGTACAGAAGGAATGGTCTTCGTGGAAGTCTGCAACGCTTCCACCGAAGAAGTGGAAATACTACCCGGAGCTTACGTCGCTGCCGTGACGATCGTCCCAAAAACGGCGTTCGTAACCCGCGCTCCCTCTGAAAGTGGAGCGGCTGAGAACGTCAGCGCTGTATTGAGTGCTGGTAACGACAGTGTGGTTGCCGAAGTTGGAACGCCTGAGGGGGAAATGATCGTAGCGATGAAGAACGACGATGAGGATGACTTTAAGGTGGACTTTGAAGACTCCTCGATTGGTGCCGAGCAGAGAGGGCTTTTCGCGGAAATGCTAAGAGACCTGCGAGACTTGGAGACCTCGAAGAAACCTGGAAGAACGGAACTCCTTAAGTTCAGCATGGACACAGAAACGCATGCACCGATCAAACAGCCGCCGTATCGAGTCTCAAAAGCTGAGGGTGACGTCATGGAATCGGAAATACAGGAATACTTGGACCTTAGCCTCATCCAGCCGTCGAAAAGCCCTTGGGCTAGTCCCGTCTTAGTGGTCAGGTAGTCTGACGGAAGTATCCGATTTTGCATTGACTATCGGAAGCTGAATGCTGTCACTGTGAAGGACAGTTATCCGATGGCGTTGATTGATGACATTCTGGACGTTTTCGGGATCGCCTCTCTATTCTCTACGATGAACATCGCCTCTGGGTATTGGAACGTTCCCATGGACCCAGACAGTGTGGAAAAGACGGCCTTTACCAGCACGTTTGGTCTCTACGAATGGCTAGTGATGCCGTTCGGCTTGTGCAACGCCGCTCCTGTATTCGAACGCCTGATGGAGAACGTTCTCGTCGGCCTCAAGTGGAGAGCTTGTCTCGTGTACCTTGATGACTGCGTAGTGTTCAGCGACTAATTTCCGACTCATCTGATTCGCGTGCATCAGGTACTGGAACACTTCCGAGGTGCGAAGTTCAAGCTAAAGATGAAGAAGTGCCATTGGGGCGTGACCAAGTGGCGTTCCTAGGCCATATTGTCACGCCTACGGGTATCATGCCGAACCCTGAAAAGGAAAAGGCAGTGATGAACATCGAGAGACCTCATGACCTTCATACAGTGAGGGCGTTCCTAGGGCTGACCAGCTACTTTAGGCGTTACATATCAGGCTTCGCGACTAATTCAGCACCTTTGGAGCGCCTGAAACAGAAGAACGTGCCGTTCCTGTGGAACGACGACTATGAAGTGGCGTTCCGCCAGCTTCAGCGAGCTCTAGTGAAGCCTCCCATATTGGTGTACCCCAATTTCAAGGCGCGCTTTATGCTGTTCGTGGACTCGTCTCATCTGGCCGTAGGGGCGTGCCTAATGCAGGAGGTTGACAAGCGTGACAGAACCATAGCGTTTGCGAGCAAGATGTTGGTGGGGTCCCAACGGAACTGGCTTTACAAAACGAGTGGAACTACGGAGATTAAGTGTTTGGGAATTGTCTGGACAACTCGGAAGTTTCGAAGCTACCTTAGTCATGCGGAGTTCGACCTCTACACTGATCATCAGGCCCTAAAGTGGATTTTGGGAGCATCTACTAGGACAACCAATACCAAGTTGGCTCGCTGGGCGATGGAGATATCGCAGCTGCGGTTCAAGATCTACCACAAGTCGGGAACTTCAATGGGACGCGCAGACGGCTTATCACGACTGTATCATCGACCTGACTCTAATGTTGTAGGCGCAATACGGATGGCTGACTTGCTCGACGAGGATAACGGCGACCCCGCAAGCGAGGAAGCTGAAGACGCCACGCCTCCGCCTTCCGGAACGGACACTCGGGGCGAAGGAACACTGAGCTGGAACGCCCCCGTGTTCCAACCTCAGTCGGGGAGACCCCTGAAACGGGTGTTCCCGAGATTGATGGACTCCCTCGCGTGGACGCCCAACCAGCAATAACAAACCTCGAAGTACCGGAACCCCTTACTCAGGATGAATAGGAAGAGGACTTGCAAGGACGCGTTTCACGGGTTGATCAGTCCCCGGTGAATGCATTCGGGTTGGATTCCGATAAATTTGTACAGGAGCAAGAGAAGGAGCCTTGGATGTGTGCCTTGAAGGCGTTCCTGAGGGCGGAGCTTTAGCTCTCGACCCCCGACTGAGGGTGACCGTGTTGAAGATGTCGCCCCATTACCTAATCAGGAACGGAGTCCTGATGCGACTTGTTTATCTGGGAGCACGTGCTGGGCCTGTCCGAGCGATAAGCGTTCCTGTCGTGCCGTTGCCGTTCATCGAGACCTCTCTTCACTACTGTCACGCCGATATCTTCTCTGCACACCTTGGCAAGACGAAGACAACGGAAAAGGTGAGACGTCAAGCCTACTGGCACGGATGGAGAAAAGACGCGGTCGAATACGTGCGGGAATGTGCTATCTGCAGTGGAGACAAGGGAC
>NW_003303757.1:5168535-5200704 GCF_000142945.1 Phytophthora infestans T30-4
AAGTATGGAAAGCAACACAAGACGATGTTTCGGCAACACAAGAGTCATTTACCGCAACACAAGGTGTGAACCCGGAAGTACCACCGCCGCGTGGGGTTGAGCGGAGTGAAGTGCGATCTCGGACTAAAAAGCCGCGGCTTGTATATGTTAAGCTGAGGCGACGTGAACAGGCAAATGTGGTGGTGTTATCATCGGAAGAGAAGTACTGCTATGCAAAAGCTGCGTTCGAGCCAGTAATGGAGTACCTTGCCGGATTAACCAGTCCAGTATTCTACCCAGCGCTGCAATCGTGGAAAGAATTAGTTCGCAATGGCATGCAAAAGCTACCTACATACACGCCAGATGCGACAACGATGCCCGACGATAGCACGGACGATACTGCGGCTCTTGGTGATGCTAAAGAGAGTGATACAGGATCTGACATTGATCCAGCTGATCTCATCGACACAATGGCAATGATTCGTGACATGGAGCAAGCTGAACATGGTCTACTAGTTGCGGGAGGCAATGTACAGCTCCCCCATGACCACGAGCGACAACATTTTGTGAAGTCGGATTCCAAAACAAGCACCACAAGCCGTAAATCAACCAGCACAAGCTGCAACACCGACCTACTAACTTTGACGCAAACGTGGGAGACAAAACTGGATTCGTCTGAGTCGGGGTCTATGCCGCCTAAGCAAAAACTGCTACTGACAAAGGACATTGTACAAACAAAGACAAAGGCTGCTTCAAAACCACCTGTGCGAAAAAACGACAAGATTGAAGTACTTCAGCTACCCAAAGCTAAGCCCCGGCAGAATCGACGAAAGAAGGTGAAACAGGCGCTGTAATGGGCCCCTCCATTACATAAGTAGGTAGATTTCTTTACATAAGTAGGTGCATCAGCACACGACTAGCGTGTGCTGAAATGCTGTCATGCCATTGGCTGATATATGGGGAGCCAGACCCATTATTAGCCAATTGGACTATGACGTGTATTTGAGTGGCCAGGGCTGTGGCCTTGGTCCTAAAATAAAGTCAGAGTTGATTTTTCCTTAAACCTAAGACTCAGTCGTCCTATTGCGAGCTTCCTCAACACTATAGTGTAAGCAAGTAACGGAGTAAATACCTGGCCCGTTACACCTGGTAGCACTTCGTAGTCCTTCTAACGACCAAGTTCGACATGAGCCAAGACCTCGACCACGCTGCCTTTCTCCATCTCACTCGGATCGAGTGGGAAGCTCTCCACCGCCTTGCGGCGGTGTCCGGAGAAGCCGTCGTCACGTCGCTGCTGCGCTCAGCGACGCCCGACGAGCAGCGCGTTGCGGCACAAGAATTCATGGAACGCGAGCTCGCCGATTGGAATCGGCGAGTGTCAACTCCCTCGCGTATCTCCACGAATGACGTCGTGAAGCTAGAGACGTCCACCTACTCCGGTGCCGGAGAAGATCGACTTCCGCTGAATCGCTGGTTTCGAGAAATCGACATCGCCATCGCCTCGAGGTTGATCGAGGCGCCTTCCGCGAAGGTCCATTTCCTCCTCTCGCGGCTGTCTGGGAAAGCCAAGGAATGGGCTCTCGGCAAGTTGGTTGTCGATCCCAACGTCTTCCCCACTCTGGATACCCTCCAGAGTGACCTTCGGCTCGCGTTCGAGCCGCCGCAAGATGAATCCCGAATTCGGGCAGACTTCTTCGCCCTTCGGCAAGGCACGATGACTATGCGCGACTACATCCAGAAGACACGACACCTCGCGTCGTGCATCGTGTCTAAGCCGATCGATATGGCCTCTCAGGTTCATGTATTCGTGTTCGGTATGCGCGAAGGCATGACGCGCTACTGCCTTACAAGATCGGACCCCTCTACGCTCGAAGAGGCATTCGCCCTCGCCCTACGCGAGGACTACGTGGTTGCGGCGTCATACGCTCACGCGCTACCTGCTTCTGCTCGGGATTCTGCGCCCGAGCCCATGGACATCGACGCTATCGATGCGACGAGCAATCGTCAGCGTTATGCAGCGCGTCGGAGCGGTGCTCGGAACAATCGTTCTCTCACCTGCTTCCGCTGTCGGAAGGTCGGTCATCGCGCGGCGGAGTGCCGCGCGCCAGCTCCAGTGCTTGCGCATGTCGATGCCGAGCCCGTGAGTTCTGACCAGCCAAAAAACGGTCAGGGTCAGTAGGTGCGGGGCGCCCTACTGGCTGGAATGGAGGTCCGGGTCCCCCGGTGGCAACCCAACCTCCTAGCCCTCCTGTGCTGCATGCACACTTTCATGCCACCACCACGCCGAGCGATTCAAGATTAATCATTGTCAGTCTTCATGTCGCCGGTGCCCGGCGACCACTGCGAGCGCTCCTTGATTCAGGAGCGACCAACAACTTCTTCCGCGCGTCGTGCTTGTCGGTACTCCCGTCGGACATCACTGTCCGCAAAGGTAGAGGGGAGGTCGCTGTCAAGTTGGCCGATGGGAAATCACGCCGCGTAGCGCGGCGCGAGATTACCCTTCCGTACACGTTCGACGGTTTCCGAAGCAACGACGACTTCCTCGTCATTGAGATGAATTACGCGTTTGACTGCATCCTGGGTATGCCGTGGCTGACGCGCTATCAACCAGAGATTGACTGGTTGGCCCGGTCGGTCAAGCGCCGCAGTGATTATGATGTGAGCGAGGTGTTCACGCACCTCCTGGTCGCCCAGAAGGATTGGCCTCACGTCACCGTCGTGGACCGGTCATCCACGACGCACGTTGTGCACAGAGTGAGCGATGGCCCTCTCTGCACGGCTTGCGCAGTGCTGTTAACCGTCGAGTCCCCGCGGCGACGCGGGGATGAAGACCAACTGGCGGTCGAGCAGGGGCTGCCGCAGATGTACGAGACGGCGGTCGAGCAGGGGCCCCCGCAGACGAATGAGATGGCGGTCGAGCAGGGGCTCCCGCAGACGAACCAGATGGCGGTCGAGCAGGGGCTCCCGCAGACGAACGAGTTGGCGGTCGAGCAGGGGCTCCCGTCAATTGAGCCGGTGGTCGAGCAGTTGGCGCTCCCGCTGAACACTACCGCGGTCGAGCAGGGGCTCCCGCTAGAGGGGGGTGACATCTCGTCCAGCGAGAGCGACTCATCATCCTCGAGTTTGCACTCGAGGCGGCGAAAGAGGAAGTCGAAGCGGCGTCGGCTGAAACCTCGCCGAGAGCCCGTACCAAGTGACAGCTCACCGACGGAGTCGGTCTGCGTGCTTGAGTATGTGGAAGGTACCTCTGGCCGCCGACGAACACTCGAGCTTGCAAACCCGCCTGGCGAGGCAGGGTCGATCACTCGACTTCCAGGTCTCTCCTGGAAGAACTTCCTTCGCGGCCTCAAGGACGATGAAATCGAACAGGTTTGCCTGATCACCGACGCCGATTCGGCGTCGCTCGAAGTGAATGCAGTCAGTGACGGCGACGCTCCCTCGCGCCCAAAGAGCGCTGAGCCGAAGTCGGCCCGCGAGGAGCGCTTCGCAGCGCAGTCTTGGGACGCGCTACGCGAATCCGGCAATCCAGTCTACGAGACCGCCCGCGAATATGAAGATGTATTTCCGGATAAGATCCCAGCTGAGTTGCCAGCTGACCGAGGAATTCGCCACGAGATTGATCTCGTGCCCGGCTCGAAGTATTGTGTGACGCGGCAGTGGCCGCTCCCGCGAGATCAGGTCCAAGCTATCGATGACTTCTTCGAGAGCCGCCGCAAGGCGGGTCATGTGCGTGAGAGCACATCGCCGCACTCCAGTCCGACCTTCTGTGTGAAGAAAGCCACGGGCGGATGGCGCATCGTCCATGCCTTCAACAAGCTAACGACGCTACCATCCCTGCCCAGACGCCGATTCCTCGGAAGGACATGGTGCTCGACGCAATGTCGGGTAGTGAGGTCTTCAGCGCCATCGACTTGACCGATGGGTTCTACCAAATCCTCATGAGGCTGAGCGATATACCGCTCACAGCGGTAAGCACTCCCAGTGGTATGCTCTGGGAGTGGCTTGTTATGCCGCAAGGGTTGAAGAATGCTCCCGCCACGTTCAATCGCATGGTATCCCATGTGCTGCGCCCGCTCCGCGACTTCGCACCGAGTTATTTCGATGACATCTTCGTACACAGTCGCGCTGAGGGAGGCCTCAGCGCGCTTGAAGTCCACTTGAAGCATCTGAGGCAAGTCTTCCAAGTGATGCGCGAAAACAAGCTGTATGCCAACTTGAAGAAGTGTATATTCTGCGCGCCGGAGATTCCGGTGCTTGGCTGCTTTGTGAGCAAGAACGGCGTCCGCGCCGACCCCGAGAAAGTGTCGTCGATATGTGCGTGGCCTACGCCACAGAATCCCACTGAACTGCGTCAGTGGCTGGGTCTCGCAAATTATCTCCACAAGTACACGAAGAATTACGCCGGATTGATCCAGCCGCTCTCTTCGTTGTTGAAGAAAGATGTGTCGTGGTCGTGGACTTCCGCACATCAAGCCGCCTTCGACTCGGTGAAGAAGAGTCTCGCCGAGGCCCCAATCCTCGCGCTCCCGGATGACTCGAAGCCTTTTCACGTCGTCTGCGACGCGAGCGATTTCGCCATCGGCTGTGCGCTGATGCAATTCGATGAAGAAGATCGAGAGCGTGTCGTAAGCTACCAGTCTAGGCAGATGAAGCCGGCGGAGCGCAACTACCCTGTTCACGACAAGGAGCTCCTTGCGATGCGCTACGCTCTGATCAAGTTCAGAGTGTACTTGTTGGGTGAGGATACCTTCGCGGTGTACACCGATCATGCATCGCTGAGGACAGCGATGAAGAGTCCTCATCTCTCCCAGCGGATGGCCCGCTGGCTTTCGTTCTTTTCGGAGTACAACTTCGTTGTCCACTACAAACCCGGCAAGAACAACATTCTCGCCGACGCTTTGTCTCGGCGTCCCGACTACGACCCACGCGGTGCATTGGGTCGACAAGCTTTGCTGGATGAAGACGATGTAGACGAGTGTGCCACGTGTGAGGCGTCAGGCGTCAACCTGACGAGCGTCTCCCCGGTAATGCCACTTCGCGACGAGATCCGAGCTGCTTACGAACATGACTCGACGTGCTCCAGTATCCTGAAGCATCTCCGCTCTCCCAGCGCCGACACACTGGGAGCCCTTTCCCGCTCTGTACGAAACAAAATCCACCGATATCGTCTCGAGGACGAGCTGCTGGCGTACAGCATCGACAACTTCGATGCCCCACGTGTCGTTGTCCCTAACGACCCCGATCTGCGCTCACGGATTATCCATGAGTTTCATGATGCCCCGCTGGGCGCTCATCTCGGTCGCGAGAAGACATTTGCCGCTGTGTCACGCGACTTTTATTGGCCACACCTGTACAAATGGGTGCGTAAGTGGGTGCGCACCTGCGAGACCTGCCAGCGCGTGAAACCTGCCTCGTCTTCGCAGGCTCCCTTGCGTCCTCTACCAGTGGCCACCGAGGCCTGGCGCTCGGTGTCGATGGACTTCATCTTCGGGCTCCCACCCGATGCTAAAGGACGATCAGGTGTCTTGGTATTCGTAGACCGCTTCAGCAAGATGGTTCACCTGATTCCGGTGTCGGATGCGATCACCGCGGCAGATACCGCGGTGCACTTCCTTGATGCCGTCTTCCGTCATCATGGCCTTCCCGAATCTATCGTCTCCGACCGCGACCCGCGCTTCACGTCGGCCTTCTGGTCAAAGCTCTTCGAGCTACTGGGCTCGAAGCTAATGATGTCCACAGCAGCCCATCCGGAAACGGACGGCCAGACGGAGCGCGTAAATCGCGTCCTCGAAGACGTCCTTCGAAGCTACGCGACGTCGTTCTCCAGCTGGAGCTCGTTTCTGCCACTGGCCGAGTTCGCTCTGAACAACGCGGTACACGCGTCGACTGGGCTGACGCCCTTCTTCGTTAACAACGCGCGACACCCGCGTGTCCCTGCTCTCCTCGCCGTGGGCCATCCCACAGCGCCGTGTGTCTCCACTCTGGGTGGGGAAGAAGCTGCCGACAAGCCGTCTACTCCATCTGCGATGTCTCCGGCGGCTACACCGGTACTGGGTCAACGTGTATATACACCGGTTGCTAATGATATCTCGAGTGTATCCCCTGTTCCCACGTCGGTCAACGCAGTGACACGCTCCGCATCGAGCTCACTTGCGCCAGCTAACTACGCGCCGAAGCATGCGGCGCGACCAATCGACTCCGCAGTCGTCTCCGACCTCGTACTACAGCGCCAAGCGGTCACCCGCTATGTTCGTGACGCACTGCAGGACGCAGTGGACAAGCAGAAGGAGAACGCTGATAAGGCTGGCCGCAAGAACACAGCCACGTTTACGACAGGCGAACGAGTGCTCCTGTCGACTGAAGGTATCAGAAACTCTGCGGTTACCAACCTCGGCGCGAACAAACTCGCGCCGCGCTTTATTGGGCCGTTTACGGTGATCAAGACCATTGGTGACGCTTACACTCTGGATATTCCTTCGACACTACGGCTACATCCGACGTTCTACGTCGGACGTTTAAAGAAATACCATCCGTCCGAGATCCCGGACGCTGATTTGTCCTCGAGTGACGCGGCAACTTTCCAGCGAGATGGTCCTCCTCCTTTGATCGACTCTTCGGGCGCTCAGCGTTGGATCGTTGAGCGAATCGTCGACCACGACTTTCGCCAGTGTCATGGTACCCGTGACGGGGACACTGAAGCGTTTCCACAGGGTCGCGCCCTGCGGGACAAGGAACAACACTATCGCGTGCGTTGGCTGGGACTCCCCCCAGGTGAAGATACTTGGGAGCCGCGCAGTCGTTTGCGTAAAGACGTTCCCGACATCGTGAACGAATACGAGAAGACACTCACGTTCCGAAGCGTGAGTGAGCCGGGTGCTGATATCCGCGGTGAAGAAGGCGACCAGCCTCCGCGGGTACACGGAGGCGCTCGCCATGATGATTAAGAAGAAAACTGGAGTTGACGCCGGGATCGAACCGGTGACCAGTTACACGAGAACTCGGCACTGTACCGCTGAGCCACTCGGTGAGTAAGCCGAGTGAACAAATGAGTGAGTGAGTGAGTGAGTAAGTGAGTGAGTGAGTGAGTGAGAGCGAGTGAGTGAGTGAGTGCGGCGCGAGTGACGCGAGGTTCCACGACGACGAGTGAAACCCCAGCTCGCAGGTCACCTATATTCCGACGTCGCAGTCGCATGGGTCTACAAGATACTTCTTCGTACGCTGTGCAGTCGCACATCGTCGCTCAGTCAACTGAGCGAAGTGGTTGTCGTCCCCGTATTCGCAGTCTCAAGTACCTCGTGCGCTGTCTTCGTGATCCTCGTGTCTGCTAGAACATCGTGGACGTTCCACGATGAGCGTATCCCCAAGCACAAGAAGTCTCCAGTCGGCGCTCAGTCTTTGCGTCTGTGGTGATCATCGTACCAGCGTTTCCTTGCAAAAACACTTGCTCGTGCTCTTGTCGCGGAGTTTGGTCTCCGTGGGAATCGAACTCACGCGTACTGCGCGTGAGCATGCTCCGTTACCCGCTCGGACACGACGTCGCAGAGAATTTGATGCGCCTCAGGACAATTCCAGAAGTCCAAGCTTCACTCCACCAGAACCTCACCTGGCGCCTCGAAGCCCACGTGTGTCGACACCAGCGCCAGCGACGGTGGCCTCCAAGCTGTTGTCTGAGATGCGTTCTCGCTCTGCACGCTCGTTGCCGAGCGTGGTGTCTCTTGTTGATACGCCAGTGGCTTGATGTCGTGAGTGTGGCCGATGTCGCCGCTGTCTCCGCCGTTCCAGCCGTCTTCTCCAATGTTCTTCATCAGTGCTTATGTTGCGTAAGTGCAACTTTAAGAGGGGGGTAATGTAATGGGCCCCTCCATTACATAAGTAGGTAGATTTCTTTACAAAAGTAGGTGCATCAGCACACGACTAGCGTGTGCTGAAATGCTGTCATACCATTGGCTGATATATGGGGAGCCAGACCCATTATTAGCCAATTGGACTATGACGTGTATTTGAGTGGCCAGGGCTGTGGCCTTGGTCCTAAAATAAAGTCAGAGTTGATTTTTCCTTAAACCTAAGACTCAGTCGTCCTATTGCGAGCTTCAACAACACTATAGTGTAAGCAAGTAACGGAGTAAATACCTGGCCCGTTACACCTTTGCTCTGGATATCCCAGGCTCGAGGGCCTGGCTGGACGCGGACTTGGCAGCTCTGCCCAGGACAATGGGTGGAATGGCGATTCCCAATTTACGGGCCGAGTTTTTAGCGATGGCCGGAACGACGGTCACCAAGTGGGCGCTGCATGGAACACTGCAGGCCCACATCGTGGGCGATATCTTACTTGCCAAGGCTCTGACTGCAGGACAGATGCCGCCACGAGTGGTACTCTCTCCGAATATCGGACACCAGCTTCCCGGGCCTTATCGGATTCATCACTCGATGTGGCAGTCCGGAGCTTTGGTGGTGGCACGTACGGGCGGGAAGGAGTCCTCGCTTGCATCCCCTAGCCAGGTTGGGGCCCTCTACCAGCTAGCCTGTCACTTCGAGCTGCTGACCTTCGACTGGGATCTGGAGGGACGTCACCTCCGAGTCGATGGAACCAGACTTCGGAACTCGACAACCTGGCGACAGTCCATCCAAGTGGAAGCTGCTACGGTGGGTGCAGTGTGTTATGAATGGCTCCCGTATGCCACAGTCGCGGACCTCCGACTTTACGACGGAAGCAGTGGCGGTACAGTCGATGGACGACAATTCAGAGCTCTCCTCCGACGTGGAACTCTGCTGCGGGACATGATCCATTTAAAGGGTGTTCGCGGAGGGAGGCTGGACTGCACGCTTCTCAACCCAACACCCCGATGGACGCACAGCGCACGTAGTCAACTCGAACACTACATGGTGCTGCTCATCACCAATTTTCCCAGTATACTGGGGGTAAATGCACACAGTGCGGAGGTGCGTTTTCGGGCGGCACCGCTAGATCACCCGTTCACGGTAGAGCTGGACTTTGCTACCCCGCCTTCGGCATGGGTCACGTCAGGAATGGGCAACTGGACAAGCTTGGGACAGATACACGGCGGGGGACACCTCGCAAGGAAGGTGGCCCTAGCCATGGCTCCGGACGTGTTAGTATCCGGGATAACCCCGCATCCTCGGATCAGCCGCCTAGTATGTATTCGCCAGCACCAACGTCATTGGTGGCGGTCTCGCCAACAATACAGGACCGCCATTGTCGCACGATCCAGGTCCAAGGGCATCTCCAGCGCAGATCGACGCCAACGCTGCTGGGATTCGGCCAGCATCCATGCTGGCTCTGGGCTGGCACAGTTGGAATGGCGTTGACTTCGCCGGATTGTGGGGCTCGGCCCATGGGGAGAACAACTCCTTTACAAAGTTAAGACCTACGCTTGCTCACTGTACGACCCGACCAGAGGATTTCCAGGTTGCCCTCATCGAGCTTGCGTCAGGGAGCGAGGGGTTGACCTGTATCACGTCTTCTGGACCTGCCCAGCAGCAGTGCGACTTCGGAATGTTATGCTTCGGCGATGGCTATCGTCGTCTAAGCTCGTGTCTGCTATTTTCAGCCTCATCCTACCAAAACTACCAGCCGGCATCTGGCAGACTGTGATGCAACTGCACCCAGAGCGGCCGACGGCGGCTCTGGACGAATTTACCCCGGTGCTTACGGAAGTGGCCGAAAGTTGCTGGAGAGTGGGGGTGGCCTTATATCTTCACGGAGTCTGGAGATGGAGGGTGGCCCATTTCGATCCCCTCAACAATGTATCCGAGGAGCACCACTCCGCCTCCTTGAGATCCAGACTAATGCACGGATATAACACAGTACATATCCATCTCCATCAGAAGTCGCCAGCGATACTGTACGACCGGGCTGCTAACATAATGCGTCACGTCCTCAGGGCTCCCGAGCAGATGTCGCGGGACAGGACCACGACTGGGCCCTGGCGGTACTTACTATTCTTTGACGGGGGGTCGCGTGGAAACCCAGGCCCAGGAGGAAGCGGCTCCGTGGTGCTCAAAACGAAGCTTGATGGGACCGGCACGACCATATGCTGGGTAAGCAGTATGGCGTACGGTTCTGATCGTATGACCAACAATCTTGCTGAATCCATGGGATTACTGATGGGTCTCCGGGCATGCCTTCAGGAGGGGTGGTCCCCCCTTCATGTCATCGGTGACAGCCATTTGATCTTGCAGCAGCATAGAACGAGGAAACCGCCCAGAGCGGCACATTTACAGAGCGTGTACTTCCAGTGTCAACGGGCCGCAGACCAGTTGACAGTGGTCACATGGCAGCATCACTATCGTGAATACAACCGGATGGCTGATGCCTTGGCTAATATGGCCATGGATGACAGGCGTAGTGTCCAAGTCAAGCTAGGGCCAGGAGGTGGTCCCACCGAGCAGTGGGCAGTGGTATACACACATGCGGCCAATGACGTCGGACATTGGCTGCAGCGGGAAACGGATAAGGGCCTCTTGGGGCCCACGGCCTCTCCACTGTAAGCGGAGCAGGTCGCCTTATGCCAGTAAGGCATAGGGAAGGGCGGTTGGATTGAGACAGCCGCCGTCAAGGTCATAGGGTGTCGTTAGGTACTTCCAGTAGTTAAGTGACAGCCATGTTCCAAAAAAAAAAGAGGGGATAGGTACATCTTAGTGTTTGTGAACTACTTTACGCGATGGGCAGAAGCTTTCGCGGTCGCCTCGCTGGAAACTATCTCCTTCGTGAACGTAATGATAGAGGAGTAATTAGTCGACATGGCGTTCCAGAACGCCTACTGAGTGATCGTTAAACCAACTTCACGTCAGACCTGGCCAAGTCGGTATACCAAACGCTGGATATCAAGAAGCGGTATGGTGCTGCCTATCACCCACAGACACAGGACCTTGTGGAACGATTCAACGGAACGCTGATGGAAATGTTAAGGATGTTCGTGAACGAGACGCAGACTGGCTGGGATATGTACTTGCCACGGGTTCTCTTCGCCTATAGAGCGGATATCCACGAGGGACGAGGAGACACGCTGTGCTTCAGTTTTTATGGGCGTGACCCAGTGTTACCGATTGACCTGGCGTTCCTGAAACCCGGGCAAGGACTGGAAGCGCAATGAAGTCGCGGTGTTTTGGAGGAAACTCTATCTTTCGCTGCGCGACTCACGTCGTCTCATGGAAAGACAACTACTCAAGGCCCAGAATCGGCACGAGCAACAGCTTGACAAACAGGTGAAAGTGTCTTACGAAGAAGGAGATGCACTTTGGGTGTATCAGTTCTTCCGAGCGCGCGCTGGGGAACGCCGAACCAAGAAGCTGGCGTTCTCCTGGCACGACCCATACCGAGTAGTCGGCCAAGTCGGGGAGAGCGCCTATAAGATCTCGATCCCCATGCACCCCAACCGAATCGTCACGGCAAATGCGAATCGCCTGAAACGATTCCGTAGTCGTTGGAGTAGGCCGTTCGCGGATGAGAGGCCTGAAGAAGCCGAAGAGAACACCTCCGAAGATGGAATGGGCGCTGCGAGAAGGAGACCTTCCTTCGACCAGCTTTGTGGAACGCTTGAATGTTGGTGGAGAGGAAACTGCCTTTTCGGGAGTATCGTCGCCTGTCGTGGATGTGTTGGCCAAAAGGGTGGAGAAACGCGAGGTTCAGTATTTGGTGCTCACGGCAACGTATGAGACTTTCTGGCTGTCTCGAGCGGCTTTGGCGCCCGAGTTTGGAACGCTGATTCGTGCTTTCGAAGATGCAGACCGCCGAAAAAGGGGTCTGCGGGAACTATGTCGGAACGCCAGGTTGGTAGAAGCCAACGCTGACGTGGACAACGCCGAGATACTGTTCTAGCAGGGGTAGTCCTGTTGGGATGAGTAAGGTCAGGGACTGCACGGGAGGAAGTGGAGAGTGCGAGGGACTGGCGAGGTCTCTGCGCACGGCGTGATGGTTTTTCTTACATTTTTTGGGTTGTTTCAAGTTGATTCGGTGGTGGAACGGCTCGACGGTGTCGAAGGGAGAACAACGTGTTTGGCTAGTGGAACGGGTTTGTGATAGAACGCTGTGAGTAACGGCGAGCGGTTGGAAATAGGTGTGTGAAAAGAAGGAGGGAGAAGTACGGAGAACATGAATACGAGATTCAAGAAGGAGCGCTATGAGAAGTACAGAGAGCATGAGTACGAAGTCCAAGAAGGAACACAACATTAAGTGTTAAAAAGAAGAATGGCACAAAAGACGCGAAACTGGAGCGCCGGAACGCTACTTGCTCGAGGACTCCTTGTCGTCTTCATAATCTTCGTCGTCCTCGGCATCGTCTTCACCCAAGATCTTCCTCTTCTTCTTCTTCATCGAGATCATCAACCTCTTCGCCTGTCGTTTTCTTGTCCGCCGCAGGAGATGATGGCTTCTCGTCGTAGTCGTCCTCTTCGCCGTCTTCGAAGTCGGACCAGTCGTCGCGCTCGATCTCTGCGCGAGTCGGTGCGCCCACACAAGGTTTCTCGTAGGAGCCTCGATGATATGGGCCGTTATCAGGTCTAGAACCTGCTTGACCGCGTAATTGTTTACGATCGACTTTCAGGGCTCGGCCGACCGATCTTCTACCCAGGGGTCCTTGGGCCGTACGCTGGACATGATGTTCTTGCGGATGCGTGCCAGTGCCGCGATCGTGAGACGGTTTTTCTCGGGTTAGCGCTTCAGTAGACTCCAAGAAGACGCGCACGCTGGGGTATCCGTAGGCGTCTATCTTGGCGGAATCCAAGGCGTTCTCAAGGGTGGCGGCGTATCTCTTCCGATCCTTGTTGCGAAGAACGGCTAGGTCGTCCGCGACTGACCCATCGTACTTACGCGCCTCACGAGAATAGCGACCGGGTTGCCCTCCCAACCACAACATCTCGGGGTGCTGGTCTAACTTCTCCATGAAGACGTAGAACCCCCATGTCTCGATGCACGTGCTGGTGAAGGCGAGACGGGCATGGATGGCGCGCATCTTGAGCTTGCGACGGTTCGATTGATCCGTTCCGGGCTCGAGTGGAGGGTGAAACGCCCACTCCCAGAAGGCGCGGCGATTCGCCATCCAGAATCGCCAATGGGCGCGGAGCACGTGCCGGTACTAATTGGGATCGTAGTTGAGCGTCCTACCCGACCAAGGGAACGCTAGACACCACAGTTTCTTGCCGGCTTCGGCCGCCTTCGCCAGAACGGCTACGATTGCCTTGCGAACCGGAGCGGGGGCAGTAGAGCTCAACTCAAGGAGGTCGCTGAAGTCCTCGGCAGGGACGTCAGCCGCCTTCTTGCCCTTGCCAGTGGAACGCTTCTTCTTGGCCGGCGACTTGGTGGCCGAGTCTTCGTTCGCCTTGCGCTTGGAACCCTTACGAAGCTTGGGCGACGACGAAGCACCGCTGGAAGTTGACGAACCTGGAAGAGACGGGAGGATCACCACAGGACCCTGGAGAGTGGCCGCCGCGTCGCCGTTGAGGACGTCTTGAGTCGGTTGCTGTAGGTAGCCCAGACCCGACGACTGCGGGTTGCCGCCAAGACGCGACAATAAGTCGTCGAAGAACGCCTCGTTGGGGACGCGGGCGTCGCTGCCGAACGTGCCCAGCTCGTCTTGGTCCAGGGCCGCGTGAAGAACCTGATGGGCCTTCTTCCGCTCTGCCGAAGTGAACCGTGTGGACATGGCGAAGGAGCGAGGTGTCGAGGAAGAGGGGTGTGGCCCGAGGGAGGAGATTAAGGAATGAGATATTACTGGAGGGGAGTTTCAGTTTGATGGCTGACCTTGGCGTGCGTGCGGGTTGCAACCTTGGGAAGTGGCGCCGAGAACGGAACGGTCTGATGGAAAGTGACCCAGAAAGGAGCGGTCGACCTTTCAAGGAATGGGGATTGCCACTTGAAGATCATCAGGACTTATGAGTGATCGGGTTGCCTGGACGTCTCCTCTAGCGTGGGTCGAGGACGGCGTCGAACCAAAGTTCGTGGGCAGTGCAGTAGTGAACATCGTAACGTGGGCGATAACCACGCCTTTGCGGAACGTCTCGTGGGCGTTCCTGGCGGGCCTAGGATACAACGTTCAAGCGGCCTACTTCTTCTTCTACACGTGTGGCGAGCGGTTTGTAGGAGCGGCCCGCGACGCGTACGCGCTCGCCTTGCTACCGTCAGAGCTCGCGACGTCCCTGTTGACCCTGGCCTTCCTGGTTCCGATAGCTGTGCTGAGGGACTACGAGGAACGCTCTGGGATCGTAAGACGCCTCTGTTTGAAGTGGTGCGAAGCGTTCCATCACTCCTGGTGCCTGTTCTTGCCTGAAGCGGCACGGCTACTGTGGGCAGCCACCGGAAGGTACGCACGAGCTACGAAGGAAGCTACCGTTGCTGTCGCTGACAGAGTAGGTGACCTCGTCGTCGGTGGGTACCTGTTGACGACGCTGCTCCTGTCTTTCCTGATCTACGTACCGCGGATGGTGTATGAAGGTACTGAAGGAGTGCCTCATGGCTGGATGGGTGGGCAAGGAGGCAAGGCGAGGACACCGAGAGGTAGTCGGGGAGATTTGTCACAGTACACAGCTAGAAGGAGGACTCGCCATTCTCTCGGACTGCGTCCGGAAGATCTGCTTGTTGCAGAAGTCGCAGGCCCCGTCCAAGCAACTGCGCCCTCCGGACCAATCGTCAGCGTTCCAAGCTTAGAGTGGAACGCCTTGCCGTCGACAAGGGTGGGAATTTGCGTTGGACCTCTGCAAAAGTAAGGAGCCTAGTGCTCAGCTGGGGGCTTTAGGTAAAAGCTCAGTCGTAATTTACCTTCTTACAAGAGAAGTGCTCAAGAATACAACAACAGCTTTACATTTACGTGATAAACCTGAGCTCCTACGTCGGCCTGCTAGATACACGACTTCGACCTAAGGAGGATTACCGCGACACATGTATCAAGATATTAGCTGTAGCATTAGGTGTGGCTGATCCATTTTTCAATTCTCTATTTTGAATTAAATCATGCATGCTTTAGAAATAGTAGATATATAATATTTTCTTAAATAATTGGAAGAAACTCGTGAAGATCACGCTCATTGAGCAGCATGGAGAACTACCACATCTTGGAGCGTATCGGCGAAGGGTCCTTCGGGAAGGTCTACAGGGGTCGCCGCAAGTACTCGGGGCTCATTGTCGCGCTCAAGTTCGTGACAAAGCAGGGTAAAAGCGCTCGAGATCTCGAGAATCTACGCCAAGAAGTAGGTATCCATCCCCCCTAGAGTAACAAAGAAATCCAACAAAGTCTGAAAACTTACAAAACACTGTCCTTGGTAGATCAATATCCTCCGACGACTAAACCATTGCAATATCATCGCAATGATGGACTCGTTTGAGACAGAAGGAGAGTTCTGTATGGTCACAGAATACGCACAGGGAGAGCTCTTCCAGGTCCTAGAAGACGAACACAGTCTCCCCGAAGAGGAGATCAGGACAATCGCCATTCAGCTCATTCAAGCGCTTCATGTTCTGCACTCCAACCGCATAATCCACCGAGATATGAAGCCGCAGAACATCCTTATTGGCTCCAAGCAACAGATCAAACTCTGCGACTTCGGCTTCGCTCGTGCCATCGCACACGACACGAGTCTGTTGCGGTCGATCAAGGGCACGCCACTGTATATGGCTCCAGAGCTGGTGCAGGAGAAACCCTACAACTACACGGTGGATCTGTGGTCTCTAGGCGTCATTTTGTACGAGCTGGCAACAGGGAGGCCTCCCTTCTACACAGACCGGATCGTGTCGCTGATCCAGATGATCGTACGTGACGACGTCGCGTATCCGTCCGCAATGTCTGCAGAGTTCCAGACGTTCCTCAAGGGATTACTGAACAAAGACCCCGCGCAGAGACTCAAGTGGCCCGAGATCTTACAACATCCCTTTATACAAGAAACACCCGACCAATTAGAGACGCGTCTTCAGCTCGAGCGTCAAGTTCGCACTCTGCCTCGATTCTTCAAGGACAATGAGCTGCACAAGTCGCCAGGAGGCGACAATGAAGAGAAAATTAAGCCGAGTGTGGAGCGTCTGCGCTCCAGTGGCGAGTGGAAGATATGCGACCCGGAAACTGGTCGACAGCTCTCTAAACCGGAGACTCCAGTCGAGCATACTGTCAAGACGGAAGTTCCCACACCTCCAGCGGACGAAAGTAACAACCGTGAGCCATCTCCACCTGCTCGACCGGTTCGTTCCGTGGTTCTCGAGAGTTTTCTAACTGTTTGGGGTCAGATCAGTCGACAAATGGACGGGAAACAAGTCGACGATAAGCTCTTGAGAGCGCCACTATTCGCCAATGCCGTCAGTCTGCTACCGTCGATCCCTACTGCGGATCTATCCAGCGACGTTTGCATCAAAATTGGGTCTTTGCTGCAGCTGCTGTACCGCTCTTTAGTGCTTGAGCTGAAGAAAACGGATCAACTAACAGAACTCAGTGGCTTACTGCAGTCTAAAGACAAGATCCATCGCTTTCTGACCCACTTGGTGGAGACCAGTAGGGAGCTGCAAGTCAACCAAGAACAGACTAGCGACGTGGTCTACAAGTGCGTGCGATGCTGTATGATCTACACAACGATCATCAACTCGATGGAATCTGGAAACGATTTAGAACATTTAGATTATCGCGAGTTCTGCAAAGGCGACGTCGACGTGATCTCGCAGCTATTGACTTGCAAGGACGAAGTCGTGGCAGCTTCTCACTCTAAAATCCTGAAGTGGCTGGGCTCAATGATCGATCGCTCGCAGAATCTAACGACGCTCCTCGAGGTCGTGTATCCATGTGGAGTGATACAAACCTTATGTAGAATCCTCCATGCGTCGGGGATTTCACGTTCTCCAGGGGGTAGAATCTCCCAAACCGGTCGAGACTTGGGTCTGTACTCCGTGTTCGCGTTGGCAGCTTTCGTCCAGCCTGATGCCAAGTGCTGGAGCCCTCTCCAACCCTTTCCTGTGCTGACTCTAGTTCGTGACGATACAGAGCCCATGGAGACGTCCAGTCTACGAGATGTGAGGCATCTATACAAACTTCGGGTAAAAGTCCACTCGGATGTCGGCTCTCAGCTGCTCAGCAATGGCGTCGGTGAACTCATCGCCTTACTTGGGGATGAAATTAACGAGCGAGTGCGACTGAAACAAAGCGAGACTGAGGGCGAGGCAGACATTGGCGAAGAAGACGCGGACCAGTCCACTATCTGCTGCATCCTAAAGATCCTGATGCACGCGTGTCGGTCCTCTGCGCCTCTCTCGAAGAAGCTCACAGTCACGAAAATTGTGTTCCAGAAACACCGTGACACCGACATTTTCACTATTCTCCAATGGGGGTTTTCGTCCAACGGGTTACACCAGATCGAGCAGTACTTTGCAACGGAATTATTGTCAGTCATCCTACGTCGCGGTGTGCTCCCGAAGCGGCAGATCTGGCGCTGCGCACAGACGTTGTTCCCTGTGCTTCACGACGCGAACGACACGGCCTTATTGAGTGCGTTGAGCACGTTTTTCGCTGAGATTATCGAGACCTGCAACATGGACGAGTCTGCACTTGGCAACAATGGCAACCCTGACGCTTTAGAGTCGATGGATAAGGAGCTGTGGGACTTGGTAGTTCACGGGGCGCTTACTTCGCGCTGTTCTGATGCAATTTTTCGGTTATTTAGCAATAATTCCACTGACGAAGACGGGAATATCACGAAAGCGCAGATGCTCACTAGCTACAATATTCGAGCACAAGGACTGCTAGACTCTGGCATTGTTTTTTTGCTACGAGTGGCGTCAAAAGTTGCCCAATCACGAGATGCAACTGCTAAGTTAAATCACACCGAGGAGATGAAATTATTCAGGTCGGTTTTCCAACAGGATCAAGTCTGGGAGGTTTTTGACGAGATGATGGCAACCGGCGGTGGAGATCTCCTCTCGCCTTGGGGGTTGTTCTGCTTCCTCAAGCTACTGCGCCTTGTCCGTGAGTTGCAGTGCAACGAGCTGCAAATGGAGATCGCGGTGAACGAACATTTGTTGCTGCATTTGGTAAATTTACTCGAGTTGAAGCACATCGAGTATCTTTTCCAGTGGCCAGAGATCGTTGGGGGGGGCAGCAACGCCGTCAAGGCGCTTGTACACGCCACTGTCAAGGTCCTTGGTATTCCTTTCGCCCATAGCGTGTCGGAGGAGCTCCTTGTGGACACGCAGGAAATCCTGTACGATGCCAAGTGCGTACAGAAACTGCTTGGTGTGCTCCGGTTCGTCTTCTCGACGAAAGAGTTGCAACTCGAGGCGTCGGTGCTAGAGCTACCGATCAGCTTTCTGTCGCGACTTGTGACCAGTTCGACACATTTTGGGTCACAATTTGTGGAAGCGGACGGAATGATGGTCATTAAAGAATGTGGGATGCTGAGTAGCAGCTACTCACCTTCCTTGATCATCGACGCGCTTTTAATTGTGAGTCAACTGGCCCGCAGTTCCCAGGACAACTACGAGTGCATTCTAAGAGCCGATTTGCTATCAGAGTTCTACGAGCTGACACAACACGCAGAGGCCATGGTGCGTGCAAAAGCCTTAAATTGTATTGGGAATTTGTGTCGACACTCGACACTTTTCTACGAGCAGTTAATTACACCACTTAGCGGAAAAGCGTCCGATACGGTTCTAGCTGGAATGATTCGAGGATTATCCGACCCGGACAACTACGTTCGGCGGTTTGCGTGCTTTGCCATTGGTAACGCAGCGTTCCACACCGGAGATCTGTACGACGCACTTCGTCCTGCGATCCCTCTCTTGGTGCAGAATCTTCACAATGACGAGGATAAAACGCGCTCAAACGCCGGAGGAGCACTCGGAAACCTCGTTCGAAACTCGGACGAGTTGTGCGAGGCACTCTGCGGAAATGACGCTCCTTGGGAGCTCTTTGAGTTGGCAATGACGGAGACTAGTACGGCTTCTCGACGCATTGTACTTTTTTCTCTTGGCAACTTTTGTGTGTATCCGGAATGCTTCAACTTTCTTGTTGAGGCGGAGCCGGCTTTTGTCGAAGAGCTAGAGCATCTGTACGAAGAAGTAGTCGCTGATGAGGTTTCACAACGAAACATCCGCCGCATCATCGCGAAGATCGAGGCTCTGGAAAATGAACAGGGGCTAGACCACGAATAGCTTGCTAACATGTACCACTTCGAAGAACTTAAGTACTTCGATACTACAGACAGTACTTGTATTCCGTTAAACGTTTCTTAAACTAGTGATACATTTCAAGTGGTGTTGTACGATCCTCTTTTTTTACATGTGAAAGTTTGGCACAGTAATTTAAAGCAGCTGAAAACTCGATTTGCGCTAGATGAGGCAGACATTTAGTTTAATTGCTGGAGCGTTTTAGAATAGTCGATACAAAACTAGATTGGTTACTCTTGTGGCCTCTGATTGGCTGGATTATTGTAAGTATGTTTTATCTCTATTTTAGAAATCTTCAATTAAAAAAGACTTATTTGCTGCAAAGCGCAACAGAGTTTGGTTATTCGGTAGCAGAGCAAGCCCCTGGTGTCCAAACTGACCATGTAAAGGTATCTTCAGTCTTCATCACGTAATGTACCGGTATTAATAACGTACTACGTAGTAGTTTACCAATTCATGGACCTGATCAGTTCAAGAGCTAGCGTGTTTTTTTTCTAATCCAACCATCTTATTTTTGCTTTAGGGTCCTGTTATTGGCTCATTCGTTTCTTAGAGCTGGTCGGGTCCATGAATCTTAAACATCTACTGCAGCAACCTGTCTGTCCGTCACACTAAATTGTCGTGCCTGTCACGCTTTTCCGGACAAATCATTGGATAAAATAATTTAAATATTCCTACTGGCTGCCGAGCGCAGCGAAGGTGGCTTCAATTGGTTAAAACTAGAATGTGTAGTTGACATCAATAAATGCATGTGTTTCCCAGTTTACATATGGGGATTTGCACAAAGTCCGAAGGCGGCATCGTTTAAATATTAAATACTTTTTCATAATGCATGTTGTTATTGATATTTGAATACTACAGTAAACGGAGGGTAGGGTGCTTAGCGTACACGTAAGCATGCGTGTTTCCGAGGACATGGTTTAAGTATACTAAATACTCTGTACTCAGTAGGATCTGTGTGTTACACTGACTAAAATGAAATTTCATTTTTCTTACTGCAAAAATATTAGCATTAATAAGTTATCTGAGTGGGTTTCTGGTATTGCTAAATCGTACATGTTACATGTACAGCAGTAGCCGGTCGTGTAGACTGGCCGTAAGAACAAAACTGTGCTTATAAACGTTGTCACTTGATCCACAAAGATATATAGTGTTAGATTGACGTGTGAACAAAAAGAAGTTATATGTGCTGATGACAATTACTACTGTAAGCGAATTGAACTTGACCATTGTTTCCTTAGCGTTTTTTTAGACAACAAAATTCTGATACTTCTTAATAGGTAGACGCGTTGCCGACAAGGGCGTAAAATAAGGTTTTATATGCAGTGGTAAGATAACAGCACAACATGAGAGGTGTCAATTTTGGTTATTATAAGAAGGCCCGTAAAGAAACGTTAATCAACTTAGAGCCTAATATTTTGGAATCATCAATTAAGTATCAAATAAAAATACCGCCGTCAACAACAACAACAGCAAGGCGTCTTGCGACGCATGGTTATATTCAAAGGCTATAAGCATAACAGGCACAGATTGAGTGTCTAATGACTAATTCTGAATCAGCACAAAATGAACACACTTCAAGGCATAAAAAAATGCTACAGCTTGAATATTTTTATTAAATATTCAAACTGTAACACTTTTAATTTTCTTTCAAAGTAGCGAGTTTGGTTTGCGAAGTGGTTAATAGGCAGTTTATTACAAGCTTAACCAGGCAGTACAAGCGGGTATTTGATGCAAGCTGGACAGATATTCTTTGCATTGATGCAATCTAGGTCTCAGAAACGGCCCGTGAAATCGAGCACGACGCTAAACTAAATATTTTATTTAGCGGTTTTAGACTGAAGTGCAGGTGCTTCTGGGTGGAAGATGAAGGTACAGTGATAGCCAACAACAATAAAGAGACTTTGCCAAGATCACTAGCGTAATCGTTTATGAGCATGGTAAGTATGATGCTAGGGGCTCACTCTTTTGTACCGGTAGAAATATTTACACGGCTTACTGGGAACTCAGCATTTTGTAGCAAATGAAACGCAGATTTATGAAACTAAAGAAGTCGATTTACGTACATATGGCAAAAATCTGGAGTAAAACCGAAATTACCGCCGCGTAGCGGCGGCGCTCGGCTAGTTGGTAAAACAACGTTAGCGATGATTTCTTGTGGCAGGAGCGATTGCAGTGGAGAAAGGTGCTCCAGCGACTATCCACTGACGTTGATGCACAAATATGTCGGTAGGCGGTGTAAAGCATTTGTCACAAAACTCACATTTGAGTCAAATGTGAATTTGTGCCGGGCTTTTTTTTGCTTTTCCCTGTTTGTTGGCTACATTGCAACCCAACCCAGAAGCAGCGAGATTGTTGGGCTCCTACGCTTCACGTTGGTTCTGAGCTTTTGATTGCAGTCGCGTCCGCATGCAAAGCCATTAATTGACGCTGCCACGTTGGCGGTCCATGTCGTTGCGATTCTGCTTGGACTCACTCGAGACGGTTCCAAGCTGCGAAGTGGAGTGTGTGTGCTGTTGCCTTGCTAGATAGCCGCAGATATGCGCAGTGTGTATGCCATGGAGCGCTCCACCGCCCAGTTCGTAACTAAGGAGACATGAGGTTTCAGGATGGAAACTGTGAAAAACGCAACTTAGGTGGCGTATGTGGACATCATCGCAGCGCGGCTGACATCCGATTGTTCGTAGCAGATCTCAACTCTGTGATACCAGTCGAAGATTCACTGCAACGGACAGCCGCGCAAGCTGCCATACAAAGGCAAATGACGATCGCCACAATGGCGATTGTCTCTGATGATATGCTTACTTTTGGGGGGGGGGTAGAAGGATATGATTGGCGGCTGAGCGCCAAATGTCGATAAATTTGTGTGAAGGCTCGATGTGACGGCTTTTGTCACTCGATCTCAGTATGCACGTTATGCACTTTCGTTCTCGGTTCAGACTCTGCCGCTCGCTCTTTGCTCTGTCATTCTTTCATAAGTCAAGTAGAGGTCTTGACGAAACGTAGCAGTTTTTCAAGCTAGAGCGCGTCGGCGTTCGTTACTACAGTACATATCGAAAACCCAGCTTCAGCTTCCGTCCTCGCCACTTCTTCTTCTCTCCGCTCACTGCCATGCCCTCTGCTGAAGTGGATATCGACAACATCCGCGCTGACCACGCGCCGCTGTCGCCGGATAAATACGCGGCCACAGTGCCGGCCACCAGCAGCACGGCCAGTTTCAAGGCCTACTCCTTGGGCGATGAGGAGGACATTGACGACAGTCAGGTGCCGGCTTCGGCCCCCACGCGTGACTCGTTCGACTACCGCCGTGTACAGCAGGCCAGCAGCTTTGACGTGCAGGAGATGATCAACATGCGTGAGAGCAACGTCCGGGACAGCCTCATGCCGGGCCGCGAGCCCGGCTCCAACCACGACTCAGGCTCCAACAGCGGTGGCAGACCTACGGAAATGGGCAACGCGCTCATGCGCATGGACGAGAGCTACCGTCGAGCATACAACAGCAACCAGCGACCGTCGGCCATGGGTACAACGCCCGACGGTCTGACACCGCTGTTGCAGGCGGCCCGGGCCGGCGACATTGTGCTAGTGAACGCGCTAGTCATCCAGGCCGGCACGGATATCCTCCGACGCGACCCCATGTTCGGCCAGACGGCTCTGCACTTCGCCATTCGAGGTGGCCACCTCAACGTGGTGCAGGCGCTACTCATGCCGCAGTTGCGCGGCTCCATCGTTAATGTAGCCGACAACCGCCGCAACACGGCGTTGCATTTGGCCGCGGCCAAGTCGCGTCGTATGACCAAAGTGCTGTTGGAGTGCGGGGCTGACGTCAACTTCCTCAATATGCGTAACCAGACGCCGTTGGGTGTCCACATTTTGACCGTCACAAGGGATGACCCGACCATGACGGAGATCCTGCTGCAGCACCGCGCGAATGCCAATGCTCCGGTGGATAAATCCACGATTCTGCATGTGGCCCTGGACAAGGGACTGATTCAGGTCGCTACGCGACTTGTGCGCCACGGGGCCAGACTTGACCTTAAGGACGAGTCGGGCAAGACCGTATTCGACAAGGTGGACCAGACCCAGCTCAAGATGCTCATGGCCAAGGTGGCCCACCCACCCGTATGGGTACCGGACAGCGAGCGGTCCGAATGCATGGAGTGTCAGAAGAAATTCGGCAGTCTAGACTCTCGTAGACACCACTGCCGCTTGTGCGGCCGAGTGCTGTGCTCCGCCTGTTCGGCGTGCCACGTGCGGGCCAAGAAACTGCCGTTCCCGGCCCGTCGCCGCGGTAAAAAGAACAAGGCCGAGAAAGGATCGGCCAACACTCGTGTGTGCAATATGTGTTACGAGATCTGTACTGAAGGCGACCTGCGGTTGTCGAACAACGGTGGGTTGGGGGCCCGGGCACACAGCGATACAGCATAACCTGGGGCGTGCCGTGCAAGCGTGAGCTTCTCCGTGTCTCCCGTGCTCTTCTCTCTTATTTTTTCGCCTACGCTTTGGTCCGGATGATGGCTGTTGTTATAGAAGTAGGCATGTGGTCCCAAGAAGCTCTTCCAGACGTGTGGAAACGCAGATACAGACAGGTATACTCTTCTTCATGTACGAGGTAGTGCATGACGTGGCTTTCACGGCGGTGATAAGACCACTACACAAGAAATCATTTCAGTACTCTACTGCACTACTGTAGCTTCGATTAAGTTTCAGCCAGCTTGAGGAAACTCATCGCGCCATGACTTGACCTCTTGTGACTGGATACTTGTTTATGACGCGCATCTCCGTGATGATGGCCATCACTTTTGAACTTACCGAAATGGTATGCGCAGCGTGCAATATTTCTACCGTTAAATGTAGCCTAGATTTCCTCGACAAAGCCAAAGCCGCCCGACTCGGGCCCCGAGTGATCTACTACTGTAGTAGTAAGATTCATCTTGCTTGCCACGTCAGGCCTCGTGTAAGTACAGGTAGCTGCAACTTGCAAGTGCGAGTGCATAGTGTAATAAAATTGAGCACATGAACACACTCTCCGATTCCGTCACTTTCCAGTTGGGCAATAAAATGCCTTGAAACGAGAATTGGTACACTCTCAAAACTTTATTTGTATGATTAATTAATCAGCTATTAATAACCATAAGAGCCGAGTTCTGCAGTTATTAATAGTTGTCAACCGTAGCCATGTGCAGCACAAGGTCAACCAGACGGTTCGAGTAGCCCCACTCATTGTCGTACCAAGCCACAAGCTTCACGAAGTGGTCGTTCAGGGCAATGCAGGCATCAGCGTCGAACGTGCTCGAGTGCTTGTCGTGCAGGAAGTCGTTCGACACCACCTGGTCCTCCGTGTAGCCGAGGATGCCGGCCAGCTCGCCTTCCGAAGCGGCCTTCACAGCGGCCTTGATCGCGTCCATCGACGCAGCCTTCTCCAGACGGCACGTCAGGTCCACCACAGACACATCCGGCGTAGGCACACGGAACGCCATGCCCGTCAGCTTGCCGTTCAGCACAGGCAACACCTTACCCACGGCCTTGGCGGCACCCGTCGACGACGGGATGATGTTCTGGCCGCAGCCACGGCCACCACGCCAGTCCTTGCCGCCCTTAGCAGGGCCGTCCACAGGCAGCTGCGTCGCCGTCGTCGCGTGCACCGTCGTCATCAGACCCTCCACGATGCCGAAATTGTCGTTGATCACCTTGGCCAGCGGCGCAAGGCAGTTCGTCGTGCACGAAGCGTTCGACACCACCGGGGCCGAGCCGTCGTACTCCTTGTGGTTCACACCCATCACGTACATGGGCGTCGAATCCTTTGGCGGGGCCGAGATCACCACCTTCTTGCAGCCACCCTCGATGTGGGACTGGGCCTTCTCAGTCGTCGTGAACACACCAGTCGACTCGCACACGTACGTGGCACCGGCCTTGCCCCACGGGATCTCCGCCGGGTTGCGCGCAGCGAACACGTGGATCACCTCGCCGTTCACAACCAGGTTGCCGTCCTTGGTCTCCACGGAGCCGTCGAACTTGCCGTGGGTCGAGTCGTACTTGAACAGGTACGCCATGTACTCCAGGTCCATGAACGGGTCGTTGATGGCCACAACCTTGGTCTTGGGGTTTTCAATGGCAGCGCGGGCGACGAGACGGCCGATGCGGCCGAAGCCGTTGATACCGATGGCGACTGCTCAGGCATGGTCAGTGTTCGTGTTTCGATAGGAATCTGTATTGCAACGCAAAAGGAAGAATGGGATCTGAATCGACCTTGTAGCGTTGGTTTGAGGGCCTTCGCTGCATGGGTGTGGTGTTGGGTCGTCACTGCGCCGTCGGAGCATTGACACGCGTGAATTATCAGGTCGTCATGTGATGTTGAGTTTTTTCGGCCCAATGATAACACCGATTGCAAAGCTGTGACCTGTGAACAAAGGGCTGTCGGATTACTTTTACAAACGGGTGGAAATGCTCTTACAGGCTGCACGAGCAAGCGTCGAATGGACAAACGTACATGTTTTAAAGTACCGGTAGTAAATACACAGGCCTTTCATGCAACGACAGGAACAGGGCCTTCGGGATGATCCAAGGGATTAAAAACGGATTCGGCCTGACAATTTTGAAGAAAGTGTGGCCAAAGCAAAACAAGGAATCGTTTTGAGGTAACTTAACAGCAGCAAGCTTGTGCTGGTGTTATGCCTACATATACATTCTGCCCCGCGCATGCTACTTGCACTAAAAAAAAGCTGCACTGTTTTAAAGCGGCAGCTTTCGGTGATATAATCACCGCTTGTCCAGTCGTGTAAACTCACTTGTCTGAGCCTCAGGCTTTGTGAGGTGCTCTGCTAGATCGAGCAATGCTAGTGATGGCGCCGTGCACTGAACGGTTGCGCTGAACTCGCCGCTAAAAGTAGCTCAAGCATCAACTCCGCAACAACAATGAAAAAGATGCCGAGCAAACGGTTAGCACATTAGAAGGTATCACCGCACAGTCAGCGTCTTTGCAAGGCGAGGACGACCCTCAAAGCAATATCCAGCGCCACGTTACGGTCGTTGTCTCTCAGGGAGCAACACGCCCAGTATCTCTTACCTTCCGCGTCGCAGTCGAGTGCTTTCGTGCTATAGCCTCATACTCTTGACTCAGAACGTGGGCAGTGGTGACGTAGGGTTCGTCACGGGGGGATTGTTCTCCATGTGTCGATCGCTTCTAAGAGTAGGAGCCATTTAAATGTAAATACACTTAAATGTCAACTTTAGGAAACTAATCAGGAAGTAACGTAACCACGTAGGTGCCGGGCAAAAGGCCGCGACAGGACTGCGGTGTCTGGCGAGGCTGCTCTCCTCTGCTGCTCTCTGACTAGTCGTTCGCCGCCGCTACGCGGCGGAGTGGCATGGTTTGTTGGAGATGAGGTGGCCGCAACTTTAGTGCTTCTTGGTGTCGCGTACTTTGTGAGCGTCGCTCACCCCAGTAGGTCTTGGCTTCGTGTATTTAACCACTTACTATTCCGTAGTCTCATGTGGACCCGTATAATAGCGTGGTTTGGTACCCCGTACTACAGGCTGGATGTTATGTTCTTCAGTGGCCGGCGCTCTTTCCTGCTCATCCCGGCTTCGTGGTTCCTGCTCACCCAGGGCTCACGCTGTTCAGCGGTTATGTCCTCTCTCTTGTGGGTTCATGCGCTTTAGTACGGCCTTTTCGAAAATGCTAACTTTTCTCTGTTCTCAAACGTTTATGTGGGTTGCACTGGCTTCGTGGTAGATACTATTTCGTGGTCGTTGGCCTTCCATCGCCGGTGCTCTAGCCGAAGTGTGCTATTCCGTGGTTTGGTGACTGCATGCAGTCGTGTTGCTCCGTCGCCCGTGTATCGTGCTCTCCAGGTGAGGCTCCATCGACCGCGTTATCACGATATCGTGCAATCGCGGTGTGGTTTTGCTGTATATGGTATTGTGCCCGCGTAGTGCATCTGCGCTGCCCGCGTTATTGTGTTCTACAATGGCATCGTGCTCCACGGTGTACAATCGTCACCCCAAGCCCCCCCCCCGTGTAATTTGTGGCTGGGCCACCGTCCGTGCAGTTGAGTTCTAATGTACTTCTGTCCTCCGTGGCTCGGTAAGCTCAGGTTCAACACTGGTATCGATCTCCGCGGCTCGACGATTTTCTGACTATAGCTCCGCGGCTGCGTTCTCCCATGGTATAGTGGCCCAGACCATACTATCTAGTTATCTTGTGGTGTCCCGGTAGATCTGCCGTTTGTGCTTCGTATTTTACCGTGCTTCGTGGTCTACGTGTTGTATCGTAGGTGATTTCCGTGCTCTGTAGCAGCTACGTGTTCTAGCCCGGTTTTAGGTAGAGAGTCTAACAGAGTCCGTGACTCTTAGTGCTTTCATAGATTTACATGCTAATTGCATCGGCTCGCTTCCGTGCTTTGTAGCTCTGTGTCCATATTTGTTTCCCCTCCATCGTACATACTGTTTCGTACTGCCCTACAAATCCAGTTCGATAAGCTCGCACCTTCTCCTAGGCTCACGCCCTGTCCTAAGCTCCCATACAACGCACCTAAACACGAAAGTAATTGTGACCAATGGAAAACGTTTATTTTTAGCCAATCAGTTTTTCTGGTGATTACGCGGATGTTTGTTGCGCTGGCGAGGATTCCAGCGACGACGGCGGCGATTAATGCGCTCCTGGACAACGCGCCGCGGCGGTTGTGGGGGGCCCATAGCGGCGGCAACTAAGGCCAGGCTTTGTTGGCGCGAATCAGTGACTGGCTTCGGCTCTGGTGTGCGTGGGCGGTGCCAAAACGCCTGGCTGTATGGACCAGAGGCGCACGCGATGCACCTGCGGGCACCCGCCCGAACCTCGCCCTGTGCGAATGCATCCCATGCTAAGAATTGTTCGCAACAGGCGCACAGCCGGAGCTGCAGCCCTAGACCGTCTGGCTCGAGCGGGGGGTGCACAATAACCGCCTGGCACGTCGAGCACATGAGAGGTAAACGTTCCATTGGAGAAATGTTTTATTAGAAACGTTTTTATTAAATTAGTAATATTATTTTTTAAGTATTAAACTAAGTATTTCGAAGTATTGAATTACTACTTTGCTAAAATGCGATTCAGTGGTGTCGCCAGGGCCTAAAAAAATCAACAGCGCCTACGACGATATAATAGTACCGGTGTGCACGTCGGCGAAGCCTACCAATGCAAATTAACCCGCACACACGCAGCGCCCTTTGCGTGAGGTGGCGCTCCAGCGTTAAAAATGGGGGCAAAATGAAATTTGAACGGTGCATTTAAGTACGATGTGCTGACCACATACAGTGTGTACACCACATATTGCAATTTTAGCGAATCGAGGCCGCCTTCACTGCGCTCGGCAGCCAGTAGAACGCGCGTATTAGCGTGAGGATTATTAACCCTAGCCCGTTACGGACGGACTGACGGACGGACGCACACCAGACTCCACTAGGGGGGTAAGATGAGCGGCAGGCGTCAAAACGCAAAGTGTTGAGCAGCCTCCGCCAGAACACCGCTGTACCGCAAAAGTAGATTAGTATACAAATAGCAAATAAGTCAATACTAAACTCTAGATAAATGCACTCTCGTTTGAATACACCATCTTGGCAGCGCACAGCCAACGATGTCCTTGTGCATACAGTCCTTGGTATAGTCCTTCGCCATTGCACGCATGTGTACTCAGTGTAGCCGGTTGTAGTGCAGCCGCAAGCTGCACTGCCAGGCGCATGAGTGTCCTTGGGATGTGTCTTTGCAGACACTGGCAGTGGACGGTGGCTCGTAGATGGGGGCACCGGACACTGGCAGACTGCAATGCACTGGCGCTCGACACGCAGGTAAGTTTTATAGCTCACACTCCCACTTGATCTCGGCGACGCACTTGGAAGTCGACGCGATCACACACGCGCATCCTAGTTGCCGCCATAGTCCTAGTAGTAGCGTAGTCGCAGCTCAAAGACAATAGCAGTCCACTCAGTAACAGTACTCCCACTCGATCGCCCTCGTCTTCATCAATGTCGCTCAGGTACAGCCTCCGCATCAACAGCAGTAGTCAACGCAGTAGCAGTAGTCGTAGTTGTAGCCATGTCCTCGGATACGTTGTCGTCGCTCGACACAATAGGTAAGACTTTCATAGCCTTGCGAAAGTGTGTGAACTTCACCACTGCAAGTGCCTTTGTCATTATATCGGCCACCATATCATCAGTTCCGATGTGTTGGGTTGTAAGTTGCTTCAACTCCACATGGCGTCTGATCATGTGATACTTGTTATCGATATGTTTCGATTTCGAATGTTTGCCAGGTTTCGCAGTTAATGCAATGGCTCCTTGATTGTCTCCCAGTAGTTGAGGTACTGGATGCTTCCAGCTCAACTCTTTGCATAGGCCAGCAAGCCACAGCAAGTCCTTGGTCGCCTCTGCCATTGCTACATACTCAGCTTCACAGGTACTGAGCGCGTTGATTTCTTGCTTGCGAGATGCGTAGGAGATGACGTTGTCGTCCAGCATAGTGATGTAGCCACTGATACTCCGTCGATCCACAGGGTCGCTCGCATAATCGGCATCAGAGTAGCCACTAACTTGCACATCAGTCTGTAGCTTCACATTCATCACTGGTCCGTAGTCACATGTAGCCTTCAGGTAACGCAGCACCCTCTTGGCTTGTGCGAAATGCATATGATCATAGCTCGCAAGATACTTGCCCAGGTGTCGGGTAGCATGAGCTATGTCAGGTCTCGATGCACTAACGAGGTACTGGAGAGCACCCACCAGTTCTCTGTAGGGAAGATACTCCTTCGAAGCAGGCACGTCTGTCTTCGAGGGCGTCGTAGCTTCTGGTGTAGCGCAGCCATTACAGTTCTCCATATGAAAACGCTTCAACACCTCCAGTACGTACTGCTTCTGGCAGTACACTATTTGCCGGCGCGGCCGGTCAATCAGGATATCGACGCCTAAGAGATATTTGACTGTGCCCATCGTCGTGAGCTCGAATGTCTCTTGCAGTGAGGCAGCGATTGTGGCACACAGGTCACGTGAACCCATCAGCAGTAGATCGTCCACGTATACAGTCAATAGCAACTTGACTTCACCATCCTTCCTCAATGCATATAGGCCGTAGTCAGAGTCCGTCCTAGTAAACCCCATCGCAACAAGCTTCGTATGAAGCGTGCGATTCCAAACGTTCGGTGCTTGCTTCAGTCCGTACAGGCTCTTCAACAATCTGCAAATGGACCCAGGTCCATCCACCTGGAAGCCAGGAGGCTGCTCCATGAAGATAGTATCGTCCAAGTCTCCATACAGAAAAGCCGTCTTCACGTCAAATTGCAACACCTCCCAACCTCTTTGTACAGCGTAGTAGATAGCCGCACGTATGGTTTCGAACCGGATCACAGGTGCATAGGTCTCAGAGTAGTTAATCCCAAGTTGTTGTTTGAATCTATGGATCACTAGTCGCGCCTTGAAACGTTTGATTCGTCCACGCTCATCTCGCTTCACAGCAAAGACCCACCTACACGTTATCACCTTCACTTTCTTGGCATCTTTGCGGGGTACAAGTTTCCAGGTCTTGTGACCCTTCAACGATTGAAGTTCCACCAACATTGCAGCTCTCCACTGCTGCCAGTACTTGCTTGCACGTGCTTGTTTGTACGTCGTCGGAATCTGCACATCCGTAGTCATAGCCTGCACTAGGCCTACCACGTAATCCGACAATCGAACGTTCGCCTTCTGCTTCCTTCTTGGTCGCTTTAGGCAGGGCTCTCTTGATGGAGATTGAATCTCGAAGCCACTTGTCTCATTCTCCACCATTGCAGGTTTCTTCTTTGTTCTGCGTCTCTTGCGCTTCCTCACTTCCAAACCTTCCTCGGTTTCTTCAGTAAGACCCTGCAACATGGCTGGTGCTGCAACACCAGCAGTCTCCGCACTGTCCTTGCTCACAGGTGCGTCAACGATTGACAAACTTCCACTTGAACTTAACTCAGTTTCTGCAGGCTCGTCAGCAAGTGGTACCGCCTCAAGTGGCTTCTCCGCATTAGAGATGCCGTCACTCCAACCTGGAAGGTACGTCTCCATGTTGGTCTTGATGCGCGCCACAGGTACAGTCTCGCGTAGAGTATGATCACCATCAAAGAATGCGTTCTCTAATAGATGCTTCATGTAGATGCCATCGGTTGTGAACTCTTCATGGAACTTCACATTCCCACTACGAGCTGTCACCACTTGAGCTGTCACCAGGTCAATGAACTTGTAGCCTAGGGTCGATTCGCTATAACCCAGTAATAAACACAGTCTTGCCCTTGCTTCCAGCTTTTCTTTCGCTTGTCTTGACTCAGGGGGAATACGCACGTGTGCCAGACAGCCCCAAGTTCGCAAATCATCCAGCATGGGCTCCGATTCGTACAGTTTCTGGTGCGGGGACACCAATCCTAAAGGCTTGGTGGGCAACCAGTTCAACGTCGTCACCACATGCAGGAAGGCTTCTCCCCACAAGGAGTTGGGCATGTGTGTAGCCATCAGCATCGCTCTGATTCTTGGTAGAACCACGCCATTAGCACGCTCCACAATTCCGTTCTCTTGAGGAGAATAGGCATTCGTAAACTGCTGCTCAATCCCTTGGTCGACGCAGTAGTCACTTAGTTCCTTGCTTGCAAATTCACCTCCTTGGTCAGAGTGTAGTCGTCGCACCTTCTTCTCAGGAAAGCGCGTTCGCGGCCTGTTCAGCAGGACCTTGATGTGGAACGTTGCTTTACTCTTCTTCTTGAGTAGGAACGGCCACTTGTACCTTGTAGACTCATCTATGATAAAGAGAAACATTGTAGCTCCATCCACAGACTGTTCGTTCACAGAGCAAATGTCCATCATGAGAGTCTCCAGAGGTTCGGACTTCCGCGATGGAATCCATTTATAAGACATTCGTTTTGCCTTACTGGCAGCACAGATGGAGCGCCGCTGGAATCTTGGGAAGAACTAGAAGAGAAGCCCATTCATCGACTAGAGAGTACTGTAAGACTGTCTACATCGTTTAGAGTGAGAAAACGTCGTAGAGTACGTGCATGTCA
>NW_003303757.1:5202644-5219078 GCF_000142945.1 Phytophthora infestans T30-4
GGGCGTCGGGGCTAAGGCCGTATCTACCTTCTACGGACGCATTACGGACTCTATGCGTATGGACCCGTTCGCGAGGCTACATGGGGAGGTGGAAAGCGTCTCGGGGCTTGCCTTCCTCTCAAATCAACGATTCGACAACTTTTATCAATCTACCAGGGGGGTCGGCCAAAAAATGGTGGCCATCAACGACCCGTTCATGGACCTGGAGTACATGGCGTATCTGTTCAAGTACGACTCGACCCACGGCAAGTTCGACGGCTCCGTGGCGACCAAGGACGGCAACCTGGTTATTAATGGCGAGGTGATCCATGTCTTCACCGCGCGCAACCCGGCGGAGATCCCGTGGGGCAAGGCCGGTGCCACGTACGTGTGCGAGTCGACTGGTGTGTTCACGACGACTGAGAAGGCCCAGTCCCACATCGAGGGTGGCTGCAAAAAGGTGGTGATCTCGGCCCCGCCTAAGGATTCGACGCCCATGTACGTGATGGGTGTGAACCACAAGGAGTACGACGGCTCGGCCCCGGTGGTGTCGAACGCTTCGTGCACGACGAACTGCCTTGCGCCTCTGGCCAAGGTGATCAACGACAATTTCGGCATCGTGGAGGGTCTGATGACGACGGTGCACGCGACGACGGCGACGCAGCTGCCTGTGGACGGCCCTGCTAAGGGCGGCAAGGACTGGCGTGGTGGCCGTGGCTGCGGCCAGAACATCATCCCGTCGTCGACGGGTGCCGCCAAGGCCGTGGGTAAGGTGTTGCCTGTGCTGAACGGCAAGCTGACGGGCATGGCGTTCCGTGTGCCTACGCCGGATGTGTCTGTGGTGGACCTGACGTGCCGTCTGGAGAAGGCTGCGTCGATGGACGCGATCAAGGCCGCTGTGAAGGCCGCTTCGGAAGGCGAGCTGGCCGGCATCCTCGGCTACACGGAGGACCAGGTGGTGTCGAACGACTTCCTGCACGACAAGCACTCGAGCACGTTCGACGCTGATGCCTGCATTGCCCTGAACGACCACTTCGTGAAGCTTGTGGCTTGGTACGACAATGAGTGGGGCTACTCGAACCGTCTGGTTGACCTTGTGCTGCACATGGCCACGGTCGACATTTAAGCGTAGCGTAGATGTTTGCGGCAGACGTTGGTTGATTTGTTGATTTATATTTTGGTCAATGAATCCTAAGTTTTTGAAGCTGTTGCATGTATTGAATGATGCCTTTGCAGATTGAGTTTATGAAGCGGGTTGGGTAGCAGGTAATAGCACATGTATACTGCTTCGTACTTGCACGCAAGTTGTAGCTAATGAAGTTCCTGAGGAACAAGACTGCTGTCGAGCAAAGTCAACTCTACTTTTTACGAAGTGAATGAGGCACTATGTTGCGCATATCCGACGTGCTCTTCCATTGAAACCGAACGTCACTTGTTCTTTGACTGCCGCCGGGTTGCAGCTCTTTGGCATCTCATTCGTGCGGATTGAAACAGGTTCATTGTCCACATTTCGTGAGACATCAGAGTGGACGACTCGTGGACGGAACAAGGCACAAGAGTTTACCGCGTTGTGGACGCTAATGCGTAGCATCACACTGCATGCAATTTGGACGACTCGGAACAAACATATTTTCGAAGCCGCACCTCCGCTGCAAGCGACAACGGCGGTGTATCGAGTTTACTCCATTTTTAGTGCACATTTTCGGGCACTGCACCGAGACTCCGGGCCTACAGGACGTTCACGGCTGAATGAATGCCTCCAACAATTTCCCCAACGCTCACGCTTGGGACGGATATTGTGCCTAACCCTCGGCTTTTCAATCGTCGCGGGTCCAGGCCCGTCCTGGATCAAAATGGCCTACTTCAGGCCTCTGTGGATTCTTCCGCTTCGGCGTAACGTTATTTATCCTAATTACCTCGCAAGTTCGTTTTGTAGTTAATGCCCGCTCATCGAAAAGTCAATATAACATAGCCATTGCCCCCCCCCTCTACTTTTTACGAAGTGAAACAGACCGCGTGTTTTTGCTCCACAAGGTTTTTACGTCATCGAGGTTTTATCAGGGTGCTAGCTTCAACGTCATTCAAAAGAAAAAGATCCCCTCGAGTCTCACAATCTAATCCGGCGGCTTTCGAGCGCAGTATCCCTCAAGACCAACACTCTCTCTCATCATGTCAGAGGTCAAGATCGGCATCAACGGCTTTGGCCGCATCGGCCGTCTCGTTGCCCGCGCTGCCATTGAAAACCCCAAGACCAAGGTCGTGGCCATCAACGACCCGTTCATGGACCTGGAGTACATGGCGTACCTCTTCAAGTACGACTCGACCCACGGCAAGTTCGACGGCTCCGTGGAGACCAAGGACGGCAACCTGGTTGTGAACGGCGAGGTGATCCACGTGTTCGCTGCGCGCAACCCGGCGGAGATCCCGTGGGGAAAGGCCGGTGCCACGTACGTGTGCGAGTCGACTGGTGTGTTCACGACGACTGAGAAGGCCCAGTCCCACATCGAGGGTGGCTGCAAGAAGGTGGTGATCTCGGCCCCGCCTAAGGATTCGACGCCCATGTACGTGATGGGTGTGAACCACAAGGAGTACGACGGCTCGGCCCCGGTGGTGTCGAACGCTTCGTGCACGACGAACTGCCTTGCGCCTCTGGCCAAGGTGATCAACGACAATTTCGGCATCGTGGAGGGTCTGATGACGACGGTGCACGCGACGACGGCGACGCAGCTGCCTGTGGACGGCCCTGCTAAGGGCGGCAAGGACTGGCGTGGTGGCCGTGGCTGCGGCCAGAACATCATCCCGTCGTCGACGGGTGCCGCCAAGGCCGTGGGTAAGGTGTTGCCTGTGCTGAACGGCAAGCTGACGGGCATGGCGTTCCGTGTGCCTACGCCGGATGTGTCTGTGGTGGACCTGACGTGCCGTCTGGAGAAGGCTGCGTCGATGGACGCGATCAAGGCCGCTGTGAAGGCCGCTTCGGAAGGCGAGCTGGCCGGCATCCTCGGCTACACGGAGGACCAGGTGGTGTCGAACGACTTCCTGCACGACAAGCACTCGAGCACGTTCGACGCTGATGCCTGCATTGCCCTGAACGACCACTTCGTGAAGCTTGTGGCTTGGTACGACAATGAGTGGGGCTACTCGAACCGTCTGGTTGACCTTGTGCTGCACATGGCCACGGTCGACATTTAAGCGTAGCGTAGATGTTTGCGGCAGACGTTGGTTGATTTGTTGATTTATATTTTGGTCAATGAATCCTAAGTTTTTGAAGCTGTTGCATGTATTGAATGATGCCTTTGCAGATTGAGTTTATGAAGCGGATCGTTGGGTAGCAGGTAATAGCACATGTATACTGCTTCGTACTTGCACGCAAGTTGTAGCTAATGAAGTTCCTGAGGAACAAGACTGCTGTCGAGCAAAGTCAACTCTTTTACGAAGTGAATGAGGCACTATGTTGCGCATATCCGACGTGCTCTTCCATTGAAACCGAACGTCACTTGTTCTTTGACTGCCGCCGGGTTGCAGCTCTTTGGCATCTCATTCGTGCGGATTGAAACAGGTTCATTGTCCACATTTCGTGAGACATCAGAGTGGACGACTCGTGGACGGAACAAGGCACAAGAGTTTACCGCGTTGTGGACGCTAATGCGTAGCATCACACTGCATGCAATTTGGACGACTCGGAACAAACATATTTTCGAAGCCGCACCTCCGCTGCAAGCGACAACGGCGGTGTATCGAGTTTACTCCATTTTTAGTGCACATTTTCGGGCACTGCACCGAGACTCCGGGCCTACAGGACGTTCACGGCTGAATGAATGCCTCCAACAATTTCCCCAACGCTCACGCTTGGGACGGATATTGTGCCTAACCCTCGGCTTTTCAATCGTCGCGGGTCCAGGCCCGTCCTGGATCAAAATGGCCTACTTCAGGCCTCTGTGGATTCTTCCGCTTCGGCGTAACGTTATTTATCCTAATTACCTCGCAAGTTCGTTTTGTAGTTAATGCCCGCTCATCGAAAAGTCAATATAACATAGCCATTGCCCCCAGTGAAACAGACCGCGTGTTTTTGCTCCACAAGGTTTTTACGTCATCGAGGTTTTATCAGGGTGCTAGCTTCAACGTCATTCAAAAGAAAAAGATCCCCTCGAGTCTCACAATCTAATCCGGCGGCTTTCGAGCGCAGTATCCCTCAAGACCAACACTCTCTCTCATCATGTCAGAGGTCAAGATCGGCATCAACGGCTTTGGCCGCATCGGCCGTCTCGTGGCCCGCGCCGCCATTGAAAACCCCAAGACCAAGGTCGTGGCCATCAACGACCCTTAGACTACATAGCGTACCTCTTCAAGTACGACTCGACCCACGGCAAGTTCGACGGCTCCGTGGCGACCAAGGACGGCAACCTGGTTGTGAACGGCGAGGTGATCCACGTGTTCGCTGCGCGCAACCCGGCGGAGATCCCGTGGGGAAAGGCCGGTGCCACGTACGTGTGCGAGTCGACTGGTGTGTTCACGACGACTGAGAAGGCCCAGTCCCACATCGAGGGTGGCTGCAAGAAGGTGGTGATCTCGGCCCCGCCTAAGGATTCGACGCCCATGTACGTGATGGGTGTGAACCACAAGGAGTACGACGGCTCGGCCCCGGTGGTGTCGAACGCTTCGTGCACGACGAACTGCCTTGCGCCGCTGGCCAAGGTGATCAACGACAATTTCGGCATCGTGGAGGGTCTGATGACGACGGTGCACGCGACGACGGCGACGCAGCTGCCTGTGGACGGCCCTGCTAAGGGCGGCAAGGACTGGCGTGGTGGCCGTGGCTGCGGCCAGAACATCATCCCATCGTCGACGGGTGCCGCCAAGGCCGTGGGTAAGGTGTTGCCTGTGCTGAACGGTAAGCTGACGGGCATGGCGTTCCGTGTGCCTACGCCGGATGTGTCTGTGGTGGACCTGACGTGCCGTCTGGAGAAGGCTGCGTCGATGGACGCGATCAAGGCCGCTGTGAAGGCCGCTTCGGAAGGCGAGCTGGCCGGCATCCTCGGCTACACGGAGGACCAGGTGGTGTCGAACGACTTCCTGCACGACAAGCGCTCCAGCATTTTCGACGCTGATGCTTGCATCGCCCTGAACGACCACTTCGTGAAGCTTGTGTCGTGGTACGACAATGAGTGGGGCTACTCGAACCGTCTGGTTGACCTTGTGCTGCACATGGCCACCGTCGACAAGTAAGTCGTGGGTCCTTGATGACTGTGCTCATGCAATGTTAAGTGTTGCTTGAGTGATTCGTGAGCTTGCGTCGTAGCAAGCGGGTTTATGAATATGTTCACGGAAGAATAGTTGTCTACCTCTAGCTGCAGACTGAACAATAAAAATATCTTACCGAGATGCGAATTATTTTCTGTAGATTTCGTGGTTTCCCATGGCTAATTTTGCTTAGGCGTTTCCATAATTGCACGCGTCGCACAGTGGTCAGAGGCAACCCGAGCGATAAAATGCGCAGCCGTGCAATACTTCAGATCTTGACAGAAACCAAGTTAGGTTAACTTACAGGGCAATGAAATGTTCTACTACGAGCTTGTTTTTTTTCGTCATCGCAAGTGTGCTGCGTGCCTACATGTACTGTAGCAGTCGGTTGACAATTCCTCAGCCCCAACTCGGTGTTCATCAGTGTTCACTATCAGATGCCTACGCAACCAGCAGCGAAGAAGATCAGCGCCGACCTCGTCCCTCGCGGTGAGGGCCTCACCACTGTATTCATTGCAGTGAGAGTGTATCCATGTTGGAATTGCCGCCAGTTTGTTCGAGTGTCGTTTGTGTGGCGGGAAAGGTGCACTTCAACTCTTTTGGCTAAAGTGATCTTCACTCTTGTTTCCGCCGAATGAAGCGCAAGTCTCGCTCCGACGCCGCGTCTCCGCGCTCCAACGGCGCCGCTTCTCGTCGTCGCCGCGCCGCTTCCCCTCCACCCGCTCCTCCAGCCCCTGCGTCTCCTCCGCATGAAGAGAGCGATGTAAACGCCGTAGAACCGGCGCCCGCAGCGCCTGCTGACGCTCCACGGGGCCGCGGACGTGCTGCCGTCACCAGAGAGCGCGCGCTCTACTTTGCTACGGGAGAACGTGCCTCTGCGCCCGCCGAGGAGACAGAGTCCTGGCCAGGCTACTATGCAACCATGCGGGAGCTCAGAGATAACCGTTCGGCCGCGCAGGACGCGCGTAAGCGGCGTCAGCCAGTGGAGGAAGTTCTTAAGGTCAAATGGACACCCAAACACGCCGCCCGCACTTCTGTATTACGAGCTGACAACGTGGTACTAAGGCTACGGGATTTGGCGCTCCAAAGTCTGGCGGAACACGTCGAGCAACTGCCAACACTCGAATACATCGACGCCACTGCGCGGCACCAAGTGGCCAGAGCTGTCGTGAAGCTCAGACGCCTTAAACCAGAGGTTCTTCCGCTCTTTATCTTCCCTGGAGTCACGGAGATTGACATTCCCGACTGCTCGAATATCGACGAAGACACGTTGATCCGTGCACTAAAAGATTGCGCTGCGCTTTCGGTCTTAAGACTCGGACTATGTGGCCGCTGCGTCTCGGACAGTGTGATCGACGAGCTGGGAGACTCGTTGAAAGCCGTGGAGCAGCTGCAGGTGCAAGGCTGTTATCGTCTCTCGGACGCGGGGTGTGAAGCTCTAGTGCGACGTTGTGCGCCGTCCTTGGACGCGTTCGAGATCTCGTGCAACCAGCGGATCACCAAGAAATCGGTCGATTACTTTTGTGAGCTGCAGAATTTGCATTCGTTAACGCTGTCCGAGTGTCCGCAGATCGGAGATTCCTGCTTGGAGGCGCTGAAATCCATGAAAAATCTGCGCAAATTGCAACTAAATCAGATGGAGAAGCTCACCGACGAGGTCATCGTCTCGTTGGCGCAAAGTTTACCGAATCTGGAAGAAATCTCAGTGGCACGATGCTCGCAACTGACAAATGTTGCCGTAAAGGGAGTTTTGGAGGCTTGTCGCGGCTTAAAGGTTCTGGATGTATCGGACTTGCACCTCATCACTGACGAGTGCTTTGAGCCTGTTCGTCAACATGGCCACGCTCTGCGTCGTGTGTCCATACGTTGTTGCTTCGAGTTGACTGACGCTGCAGTCCAACATATCGCCTTTGGAGCCAAGTCGTTCCTTGAAACATTCGAGATGTCCAGCGTCTCGGTAAGGCTTTATATGCAACTTTAACAGAGTGGATGATTGTGTTTCATGTTTGATATTGACAACAGCAAGCTACGGACGTAGCGATGACGGCGCTGCTCGAGCACTGCGCTGCGAGTTTGACGACGCTCGACATTTCGTTCTGTCGGCAAATCGCCGAGGACGCTCTGGGAATCTTGGCTGACGGCACGGAGAATCTCCGTTCTTTGGTGCTTTGGGGCTGCACTCAGGTTCGTAACATGTGTGCGTGTAGGCTAGAGTGCTTTTTTTGCTGACAAAGTGTGGGGTATTTAATGCTTACAGGTGACAGCTCGCTTCCTCACTTGCCACTCCCAAGATGAGCTCATCGTCACCGGACACCCCCTTTTAACGGGCCTCTCTATTCGGTACTAGGTTTTTTTAGAGAAGCGGTGTAATTTGATAACCATTCGAGCTTGTCATTTCCTTTCACAGCGTCTGGCGTCATCGTAAGAATTGGCGTCGAAATATATTTGCTCGTTTGACCCACGTCGTGTTTGAAACAGAAACAGCGGCTGGCAAATGCTGGCGCTGATGAGACGACTGCGAGCCCTTTCTCAGATTTCGTTGGCGGTATCGAAAAGGTGCAACAGGCCATAGTGTGATGCCGGTGGAGGTGTTTCTAGTTTACCGAGTGCAAGTCCCAGATTCGCCACTTGCCATGAGCTGCCATCTTCTGGGCTTTACTCGAACTCCACAAGTCAATTTGCGCTGAAGAACTGAAACCTAACTGGCAGACGTAATGATGGAACTGCGCTGCTCCCCGTACCAGCGCAAGAAAAGCTCCAGAAAGTGAGTGATGTCTTCAAAAAAGAGCTGAAAGGCTTTAGTCAAAACTGACAGCTCCTTGTGCAGGGCGAAAGCAACAGCCATCCGAGGTGACGGACTGAAATGGACCTCTGAAGAAGTAAGGAATTGGTCGATTTGCTCACTCAACAGAAGAAACGTCAGTCTCAGAGCTTGATACTCGTTAGGATTCCTTGCTTCGAGATGGCGTCTGCACGTTTGGAGGCAAAAAGTGGAAGGCCATTGCAGAGCGTCTCGCGGCTCGCTCTCCTGAAGAATGTCTCAAGCGGTGGAATAAGCTGCAAGGTCTGGACTGCGTGGTGAAGCGTCCATGGAGTCAAGAAGAAGACGCACAGATGTTCCAGCTGGTGAAGGAGTACGGAGCCAGCAAATGGGCCGTGATCGCTTCGTACTTGAAAGGAAGAAATGGCAAGCAATGCCGCGAACGGTGAGTTTTAGTAGCCAGTTATGGTGTCTTGCAAGGGTCATGAACGTGTGTGTGTTTGTCTTGGCTGCGATAGGTGGCACAATCAGTTGAATCCTTCTATCAAGAAAACACCGTGGACGGACGAGGAGAACACTGTCATTATGAACATGCAGGCTCAGTTCGGCAACTGCTGGGCCAAGATCACCGCCCAGCTTCCTGGTAGAACGGACAATGCGGTGAAAAACCACTGGCACTCGTCACTGAAAGCGCTGGCGAATCGTGTTCGAGAAGGTCGTGGGACGGGGAAACGCAACAAGAAGAAGAAATCGTGCAAGACGAAGGCAACTCGCTCTGCTAAGAAGGAACTTGCCAGCGTCTTCCCACTGAATGCCGATCTTCCTGTTTGTGTGGAGGAAGACACTGCACTACTCGCTGTGCCTGATTGCGCCGTTGAAGATGCAGCAGTGATCACATCTCCTGTCGTCTCTAAAGAGACTCTAGCTGCTGATTATCTGACTCCGGTTCCGGATTGTCTTGACACGCTGGTCATTCCTGACACGGACATCGGCTCGCTCTCCCCCGACACCGTGTCAAGCGTCGACAATCTCGACATGTACACGTACGCGCAGTCGTATCAAGATGGCGTGCTGCGAGCTCAAGCTGTGATCGAGAGTGTACTGGACCCCATGGGCATGGGAGACTATAGTACCGACAACTTCTATCCGCCATGTTTACCTGCTAGCGACACTATCGGCGACTGGTTATCGAGTGACGATGAGTTGTTCTGCCCGACGAATAATACTCTGATGTCAGCAGACCCCACGTCGCCGGCACAGCCTCCGTTTGGCTTGGATGAGCTGCTCTATGACTCGCTCCATGAGGTCTGCGGGAGTGGAGCACTTGACGCTACTGCTGGACTGGAATCCTCCGGTCTGGTGCTGAGTGCACCGCTAGGTGAAGTTGCGCGAGTCTACAAGCGCTCGACGGTGGTCACGGAATGGGGAACATGCGTTACGTATGCAACTTCAGGCTGCACGCCAGCGTACGTGGCGCCGAATCTGCCACCGACTGACTGGGCTGATGACAATATGCTCCGACCCCAGCAAGAGCCAATGTTTGACTGCAGTTTTGATGGCGTCAAGAATGAAATTTCCGGGTACACCCAGAAAATATCGGTGCTCTCGTCGTTATTCGACGTGGAATTGTAAGCTGGTTGAGGAAAGCTGGTCATGTTTCGTATCTCCATTTCTTGTGTAGGGGAGTATCGTAAAGTTCCTTAGGTATAGTGACGTTGACTCTTTGCGTGTTGCAATCAAAAGCATGGCAATTTTTGATATGCAAAAATGATTTGCCGTTAAATCTTAAAGCGACGCGATAAACTCTAAACTCTCATTTTTTTAGGTGTAGTGTCCTTGTTGTGGCATTATGACAGCGTCGGGTGACGTCTCCGGATCGACGCCTAGTGAAGTTCATAGCAGCTCGGACAAGGCTGAACCAGCTACGGGTGACCACACAAGCAACGGCCATGCTGAACATCGCAACGACAATGAAGACGACGAGGTAGGAGACGATGGAGACGCGCAAGAGAAGGTCGTCATCCGACCTGAGCCTTTAACGCAGCAACTTGCGAGTCCTCAGGACGTTGACGCTGGCTTGCAACTCATCGAACTTTGCCGTGAAGGCGACTTGAGTGCAGTCACGCAGCGCGTCTGTGCTGGTGCTCCGGCTGGGTTTATCACAAAAAGTGGATGGACCCCGGTGGCTGCTGCAGCTTACAGCGGCGCCAATGACGTGCTCCTGTACCTGCTGGACATTGGTGCTGATGGTATGTACGAGACCTCAGCACCAAGTCGAAAGTACCAATTGTCAAATGGCTACACTAGCTCTATGAAGGAGACAAACTGCAACACCCCGTTGCATTGGGCCTGCTACAAGGGCCACGCAGACACAGTGGCAATTCTACTGGCTGCAGACTATAACCCTGAAGCTGCAGACACAACTGGCAATCGATGTCTCCACTTGGCCTGCTCTGGAGGTCATCGAGAAGTGGTAGAGCAGCTACTTGCCCAATCTGCTGCTGTGGAGACATGCAACAAGTACGGGAATCGTCCACTGGACTTGGCTACAGAGCCCGGATGTCGTCGCCTGCTGACTAGATTCCAGTCGCAAACTGTCTGCGAATGGTGCAAGGAAACCTTCAGCCGTCTCCGTCGTCCCAGTCTGTGTCAGCATTGCCACAACGTCTTCTGTGACACAAAACCGTGCTCATCAACCACCTCCACTCCAACGCAGCCTCCTTCAACACTTGACGTGAATGGGAGTACTACAGAGGCTGGTGTCTCGCCAACGAGGCTCGTTCAAGCACGTAGTCTGCGTTGTTGCCAGGAATGTGCCACGGAAATGGGGAAAGCTGAACAGGATCTACGCAATGTGCTGGATAACAAACTCGAACTCATACGTCGCACTCTCGCTGTACTGGATCCGAGTATTGCTAGTCGTCCGACAACTTCGATGAGTGTGATAAACGGAGAAGCTGAAGGTATCAACGGCGGTGCAGAAAGCATCGAAGGAGACCAAAATCCGAGTGTAGGTGACGCTGTAGCAACAGATATTGTCGAGCTGGGAACTTCATCGTCCGGGTTGCAACTAAACGGTGAAAGCTCAGCTCTTACTACCTTGGAAAGCGGCTTTGAGCTGCCATCCAGAGAACTGAGCGCGGGCTTTGAAGTTGAGCAGAGTGCAAGGACAGCGACGACGAAGCGATTATTGCCAAGTACGGAGATCATCCAGAGTGCACTGACTCTGACTCAAACGGATGCTGAAGCGCTTTACACTGCGCTAGAAGCTGCGCAGCTCAAGGCTGCGGATGGCGAACTGGTGCGTGTTTCGAGACAAACCTATCGACAGCTCGTCGCTCACGTCGCGCTGCAAGAAGAAGTGAAAGCTCTGCTTGCTGAACGCCCGATCGGGATCCGGTCGCTTCTGGAGCCGCTGAAACGAGCCTTGCAGCACGCCACTCGAGAACAAGTTCACCCGCTTATGCTGTCGGTGGCGCTGCAAATTATCCAGAGCGCTGAAGCAGAGTGCACACTCTTCGGATGTCACGCCATGTGTGAGAAAATCGAGCGAGGGTCACGTCGCTATCGCAAGAGTATCGCTCGTCTAGAAGCTAGTCTTGATGAAGCGCAGAGACGTGGAGTCAGCGATAAACTACTGACTGCTGCCGGTGCACTACGCGACCGTTTGAACGCTGAAGTGCGACTGGAAGCGTGTCTACAGCCCTTTAAGGGTCCACCGGCCCCTCCTAATGGAACTCTGCCAACTCAGCCAGCACCTGGCAGCGGGGGGTATGTCTTTAATGATAATACTACACTGGATACGTTGCTACAAGCTCTGGAATACCGCACTCAGCTCGTCTCTAGTGCTGTGGACACTGGCAACGCAGTGGAAGGAGTGTCCTCTGCTCTGCTGGAAGAAGCTGCAACCCTGCTCAAGCAACTTAAGAAGGAAGTCCGCGACGAAACCAAAGCGCAAGAGGAACGTCGGAAAGCTGAAGAAGAAGCGGCACTTAAAGCTGCCAAGAAGAGCAAAAAGAAAAAGAAATAGGCGAAAAATTATCAAATGGCAACAACAATTTCCAATTGTCATTTGTCGGTTCTCTGATGAGAGAAATCTCCTTCAGCTTAGACAATGGAGCCGGCGTTCGAGGCGATACGCGGCCACAGGTCGGCGCACTCCTTGCCCACGGGGCCCGTGATGGCCGAACCCTTCATTTCACCCTTGGGGTTCACGATGACACCAGCGTTGTCCTCGAAGTAGAGGAACACGCCGTCTTTGCGGCGCCAGGACTTGCGCTGACGGATGACCACAGCGGGCATGACCTTCTTACGGAGGTCCGGCTTACCCTTCTTGACGGTGGCCAGCACCATGTCACCCACACCGGCGGCGGGCAGACGGTTCAAGCGACCCTTAATACCGCACACGGCGATGATGTAGAGGTTCTTGGCACCCGAGTTGTCGGCGCAGTTCATCACGGCGCCCACGGGAAGACCGAGGGTCATACGGAACTTGTTGCCAGAGGCACCGCCACGTCCTAAAGGTTATCCATCGAGAGGACGAGTAAGAGACCTGTGTGTGTGTATGCCTGGATGTTCCCCTGTATATCGCTGAACGTACCACGCTTAGTTGCCATTGTTGCTGCTTCCTTTAGAGAATTACGACTGAAGAGGAGAGTACAAGAAGGGGGTGGCGAAGTGGGCGATGGCCAACCATTTTCGCTGTTGATCCCACGTGTGGACCACGTAGTCTGTGTGAATCACGAAATTTGCTCTTTCTAAACCTATCCTGTCACATTTAGGACCAAAAGTTGCTGCCAAGGTGACTAAAAGTAAAGTGCGCTGCTGGATCGGTTGCCATGGTAGACTATTGGGTGTCCAAGGAGAGACACTACTGCAAGTACTGCAATGTGTGGATGCAGAGCGACAGGGTGGTACGTCTTTCGCTCTGTTATGTGCGCAATGCACAGCGCTAATGGCTGTGTATTATTACAGAGCATCAAGCACCACGAGCAAGGCCGTAGACACAAGGAGAAAGTCGACGAAACGCTTAAACAGAAGCGTAAGGCCAAATCAGATGCCAATAACTCACAAAGGGAGCTGCAGGACCAGCTGAAGCAGATTGAGGAGGCTGCGCAGGCCAAATATGCGCAAGATATGGCCACCAGACGAGCGCCACCTCCTCCACCTCGTCCAGGACAGAGCAACGCACCGCCCCCACCGCCAAGGAGACCAGGTCAGAGTGCTGGGAGTGCTCCACGGCCACCTCCTAGACAGGGACAGCGTAATAGCATCGCTGCTGTAGCTGCTCCACCTCCACCGAGACAGCTGTCGAGTGGAGGACAATTTCGCCCTCCTGTCCAGCTGGAAGAGGAGCCCGAGGATGAAGAGGACGACAATGGCGTCTACGCTGTGCGTGGTGTTGTCTATCTGGAAGGTAAAAAGCACGAATCACAATTAGAGACAGGAAGCGCGTGTCAGATTTGGGTCGAAGAGGCCGAGCAATGGGTCGACGCTCTGGTGGAACAGGCCACAGTGCACACCGTTCCTAATACCGAGGTGAGTTTCAGACGCTTCACAGTCATGTACATGCTGCCGCCGTCTGAAGAAGCAATGAAGAATGGAGAGAAAGCGGAGCCCATGACAGAAAACGAAGTGCTGGCCGATCGGCTACGTATCCCATTGCCAGCCAACGTGACGCTGGAAGCTGCAGAGGAAATGGTGGAGCAATGGCGCAACGGCGACGACGCAACACAAACCAATACAAAACCATCGGTAATAATTGACGAGACCACTGGCATGGGCGTGTGGAGTACAGTGGAAGTACGGCAGATTGACGAAAGCCCCGAAGCTGTGGTGAAACGTGCAGCGGAGGCAGAAGCTGAAGTGGAGCGAACTGCAGAAGAGCAGAAGCGTCTCGATGCATTGGAAGACTTTTCGTCTCAAGGAGACAATGCGCTGGGTGCCTTTAACCCGTGGGGAGGCAGCTATAAAGGTGTCAACCTCGACGATGCTACTAGTACATCAACCACTGCTGTGCCTCGGGAAGAGGAGATCAACATCACTACAAACGGGAATGTGAGCTTCAAGAAACGTGGCCAGAAGAAGCAGAAACGTAGGAGGATACACACTGACGATGAGTAAATAACCCAAGCACTCCATTGCCTCAGTACTATTGTGTGTGACTTGTATTTTGCTTTGTAAACGGAGTCCGGGATTCCTGCTTCGCTTAAAAAAAGTATCGAGACAGCCGACGTTGTGCATGGCCATTTCTCCAATGCATACAGCGAGCTCTCCCTCTCACTAGGAAGAAGGAAAGACAGCGCACGTAGACGACTGATACACTCTACAGATGGCCGCCAGCGGCCTTGATCTTCTCAGCGTCCAGGTAGGCCGTTCCGTATGGCAAGAACTCGTCGCTGTGGGTGCTGGCAATGCTCTTGTACTCGCTGGCCTGCTTGGCGATGTCGGCCACCTCGTCGTCCGAGAGGTCGCGTACGTACTTGGCCGGGTTGCCGGCCCAGAGTTGTCCGGACGGGATGCGACGTCCAGGAGGCACTACGCTTCCGGCCGCAATGATGGTGTTGGACTCGACCAGAGCGCCGTCCAGGATGATGGAGCCCATGCCAATAAGAGAGTTGTTCTCGACCGTGCACGAGTACAGGGTGCAGCCGTGGCCAATAGTCACGTCGTTGCCAATGTTAGCGCCAGGAGCCAGACCGGGGCTGGTGGAGCTGGCCGTGTGGATAACTGTGCGGTCCTGTACATTGGTGCGGTTGCCGATGCGCACCTGGTTGAGGTCTCCGCGAATGACCACGTTGTAGAAGACCGAGGCGTCGTTGCAGATCTCCACGTCGCCCACAACCGTCGCGTTGGGCGCAACCCACACATCGTGTGCGATTCTAGGGCGCTTATCGTACAGTGCCATCACCTGGCGGTGGCGCGAGACTGTCAATAAATCAAGTTCCACAAAAAACGATTTAGGTTAAGAGTTTCATTTTTACTTGGAACTTGAAGAGGTCGCCGTGGCTTACACTTTTCCTTGAAAGAATTGTCGTTAAGAACGCGCAGGCCGAGACGGTCCAGCGCCTGGCCGGTCTCGCGGACGCAGCGGCCTAGCTCGAAGGTCACCTTGCGCATCATGATCGCTGCTGTACACGAAGGAGGAAGCGGAAGCTGCGGCCAAAGACGAACGAGCGGCTCACGAGGGGAGACCACCGTAATTATCCGGATCAATACAACAATGTGGAGCTAGAAGCCAGTACTATCCGGACGGTCCGGTTTGAACCGCAACAATATGTGCAGTACACAACTTTAACCGAGAGATTTGATTAGTTGATTAACTTGAAGTGATGATGTCTTCAAATTCTTAAACGTGGGCGCTATGCGTTCTTCGTATCCCCGTTGATGACGCCGCCGCTTTCCATGCAGTTCACGCGACTGAAGTACATTTGACCTTAGATCGAAGGAGTTTGCTACAATATTATCGCTCTTCTGGGGTGCTCAGTCGCAAAAACGCATTATTTGGAAATGGCAGAGCTGGAGTGGCTTACAAACACTGGAGTTTGGAGCGACGAACCAGCCGTCCTTAAGATTTCTGGAGAGTTGACTTTTTTATCATCTAGAGCACAAGTATGACTTGCCTCAACTCTGTTTCGTGGTATGGCTTTGGTGGATAGGTACCCGGTGCTAGTAGAACCATCATGTGTTCGCCAAATACCGGTTGATCGCCTTGGAGCGAAGTGCGTGTTTTGGCAACCAGCCAGGATGACGCTGCTTTGGAGAGAGAAGCGTTTTGGAGCACTGGTACAGCATCCGGGAAGCCTACGAATAGGTTTTTAAATGTCATGGGTTGTTGTAGTCTGGATGCAGCTCTTCGGAGAACGCATTCGTTGCTTTTTGTCATCTACTACGTACCTGACTTATCGTCGAAATGGCATTGGCGAATAAAATGATGGTGTACACGTTGTTTCTGCACTCCCGGCACGCACTTGAACAAGGCATGAGTTGCCTTAGGCGAACTTACCATTTTCTTGCTCTCCGGTGCAATCCCAGCCTAGTTGGATATCTGAAGCTCCTGAAAATTGACAAATACAAACGCGTTTCGAATGTAATACATACATATTTTTGCTTTGTTATGATGTAAATTGCACATCGTGTCATCTCCACCTCGATTTGTGCTCGTTGGTGCTATCGCTTCCCTCCCCCCCCCCCCCACCACCCCACGAAAGAGGAGAAGCAATTAATCCCGTTATACCAGAAAGCCGTCAGAAAGCAGAACGTCTGAACGTGAAGATGGGACGATTCTCAAGTGGTGGAAGAAGGAGGTTGTCGGGTGCAAGGCCAATGTATGAGAGTGGGGAGATGGAAAAAAAGGAGAAAAAAGGGGCGAAAGACCGGAGCGGAGAACCAAGAGGGGAAAGAAAAAAGACAAACAGAAGGGGGGAGGAGAACGAACAGAGGAGCAGGCAAGCAGA
>NW_003303757.1:5219178-5279991 GCF_000142945.1 Phytophthora infestans T30-4
CTTCACGAGCAAGGTGAAGCTACTACAAGCTGGATTCCTTTGGCATTATAGTCACATCATTCCATCAACCGGATCAGTAACTGCGCTGCTGTTCGTACCCAGCTACTACAATACAGAGCACGCACTGCACAAATGTTCGGTCCAACTCGATGCTTTCACACTGTCAGAACTAGTAACCTACTTCCAGTGTTCCGATGCATGAGTGCCCGACGTCGGGCATGACAACGCGAAGCGCGCTGGAAAGTAACTCACAGCAAGCTTAGTAATTTATCACCCATGAACAGCTTTATTCTTCTATAGACGCTAAATCCTTACTGATGTTTTCGTTGTCTTTAGCTGAGCATTCCACGAAGGGGCATTCCCAATCGCTTGCCAGCGTCCGGCCTTCTTCTACGGTCACCTCTCTACAATACACACGGTCATGTCATCAACACCGCGCTCCCCACCAGCATTTATCTGCGGGCGGCACTTGCCTGGCCTTTTCTAGATCTGACATGCTGCCCACCAGCACACGCGGCGGCTTGGAGCCCAACATGTTGACTAGCTTCTCGTTAATGAGTTTGAGCTTCTCGAAAGACGTGCGCGAGCCGATCGAGTATACAAGCACGTAGCCGTGCACGCCCACTGACGCAGCCTGCGAGAAGTTGGCGTACTCGTCCTATAACCATAGAATTCCAGCAACACATTAGCTATAGAGCTCCTACAGCTCCGTAGTACGCCAAATGATGCTCGCACCATGCCTGCGGTGTCCACGATGTCCGTAACAAAGTGGGCGTTCCGCACTCGGATGGTCTTGTGGAAGGTGTTCTCAATGGTCGGGTCGTAGTTTTCCACGAAGCGGTTCTCCACGAAGCACGTGGTGAGCGACGACTTGCCCACGCCCGGGTAGCCTAGCACCGTCAGTTTGCGCTGCACCTCGACCGGCATCCTTCTTAGTGTTTCTGCTTCTCCGCGCTCTGCACCGCCAGCGACTCGACGGATGAGACACCGTGGCGGTGAATCGCCGGCTTGCTGTGGATTTGCACCGAGATACGGATTATTTTTGCCATACTCGGAGACCGATTTAACGGCTAAATAAAAGAAGATGCGACTAGGGTAAGAAGATCCGATTTAGAGGAATGTAATCCGGTTTAAGGAGTTCAAAACGTCGATACACTAATCACTGTAGTCTTCAGCGCAATGACCAAATCACTCGACATCATGATCCTCTATGACAGCTAGATTTTTTCACGGAAAAGGCATGTGCCACGATTTAGAGACTTGCCGGTGAAAGGCCGCTTCAAAGTAATAAAATCTTTAATGAGCACCCTGACCAAATTTTGTTTTAATTCCTAACCCTTACTTTTTAACTAAAAGCGGTCCAGAAATAAAAAAGTTATTATTTCTGTACCGCTTATAAATCTTAGGTAGCAAATCAGGCGTACCTATTCTTCAAAAGATCAAATGAATGACTGCTCCAATACCTTTTTTTTAATCTACTGTACTACTTTCAGAATTTAATTTTGACGTTAGTACTATACGCGAGTTTGCAGTAGCTACTATCTCAGTTTCTTTGTGATGTCCGCTGCTGTGTAGATGACTCGACACCATCTGCAATGCAGACTGCAACGGAGCGTCTGAACATCTACCGAACATCGAAGCCGACTGCAAATTACAGTCTATCAGAGTCCTTGTAGTACTGTCCACGTCATCTGACCCATCACTGTTTCGAGGGAAAATAGTGCATATACCATCTTCAAGAGTGATGGTATGAGTCCCAAAGTCGAAACCGCATCCAAGCGCACACGAAGCAGAGGAAGCGACGATGGACGGGAGCCGCGGCTTCTTCTCCGCCGCAGGCTCAACGCCTAGCGCGGGTGCTCCCCCAGGTGCCATCAATGCCGGTTCTACCCGTGCCAGACCTGTGAGCGCCGGCACGCGGCTGCGTCAGAAGCCTGCAAATGCCGCGGCGCATCAGGATTTTTTCGCGTCACTGGGCATCGACAACGCATCACGTAGCCGCGCAGGCAGCAACGCCAGTACCAGCAGTAACCGCAGCTATAGTAGCATGACTATGCGACCGGTGTCCGCCTCGGGCCAGGGATCGACTACATCCTTGTCATCTGGCTGGAGACCGCCACCAATTGGGGGACTAGGCAGCCAACGGGTGACACCACCCCCGCCCATGCCTTCAGTCGGATCCCTGAGTATTACAGGCGTCAACAGGAGCGTCACTACGACCTCGACAAGCTCCTCGACGATGAGTATTAGTGGCGGAGGATTGGGCGTGACGGGAGTGGCTAGTGCGGCTGTATCGGCCAATACCGCTCCTGTTACTGCTAGTTTTAACGCAAAGTCGAGCAGAACGACGAATTCAACTACGACTGGATCCAAGCCGACACAGCTATTCTCGATGGAAGACGCTGAAGATCTGTATAGCGATGATGGCTGGAAGTGCGACTCGCCCTCGGCGGTGCTTTCGAACCCAGCGGATGAGACTGAAACTAAAGAGATGACAACAGCTACAGTACTGGCAGCCGCAGCTGCAGCGGCAGCGGAAGCTCCGGTGGACGAGTTTGCGTGGGGAGATGATGACGATGCATTCGCATCGCCTGTTCCGAAGACAAAGACCTCGCCTACGCAGCCACCGGCTTTTGAAATACCCGCGACTGAAGCATCTACTGCTAGTACGTTTGAGACGAAGGGGGAGACAGCCATGGCGCTACCACCTCCGGCAACGAGCTTCTTGACGGAACCAGCGACTGGTGTGTTTGAATCGACGAGCTTTCACGCTGCTCAGATGCCCTCGCTGGAAAAGAAATCGCAGTTTGAGCACGCCCAGGTTCAGTCCTCGTTTGCACCTCCTGCTGCAGTGCCGCAAACTTCGCTTTCTACCGAGGAGACCCATCCCACGTTTGAGACGAAGAGCTACACAAATATGCAGGTGCCGCCTCAGGACGCCAGATCGCCATTTGAGCACGTTCATGCTCAAGCTCCTCCTCCTCTTCTTGATGTCACGTCGCCGTCGACTTTGTTCCCCACTGAGTCGGCGCAAAGCGTCTTTCAACCGAATTCGCTCACTGCGACCGAAGATTTGACTCACACTGCTCCCCCGGCTACAGCCTCCACGGCGGGCGAGTCGTACCAGCAGGATGAGCAATGGGAGGAGGACTGGGGTCAGCATGAAGAATCAGTGGCGAAGGGATCGCATGCACTGGAGACGCGGGAGGTTACCACCATCAGTACGCTAGCTACCACCACGACAACAACGACAAATATTCAGACAGATACGCTTGTGAAAGCGCCCGTCGAGCTTGCTAGTCCTGGGGGTGCTGCCGGTGAGTTTTGGGGAGATGGCGATGAAGACGAGTTGTTTGACCACGATGATCATGCAGATGAGGACTGGGATGAGACTGTTAAGGGCCAGACGGCCGCGGTTCAGCACGTGCATGGAGAGTCTGCTGCTTCCGCTTTTTCTGGACAAGATACGTCCTTCTCACTTCCGTCTCAGCCGCCGCCGCCTCTTTCTACTCCTGTTGCTGAGTCCCCACCGAAACAGGAAACGTTGCCACTTGAGGCTCAAAAGACGGTGTTTGCTTCCGAGTACCCTGCATCCGAAGCGACCCAGATTGCTACCCAAGAAGAAATAGTTTCAGACGTGGCAGCCTCCCCTGTGACGCCTTCGAAGCTTCAAGAGGAACCACCACGATTGCATTCTGCTGAGAGGAGTTTTGAGGCGAAACCAGCTACATCGTTAGATACCGAGACGTCACCGTTCTCAAATGCCATTGCTACGACTGGCAGCCAAGACAGTGACCCCAATGTCTTTCCGGAGGCACCTCGCAGCGCTCGTTTCCTGCATACTCCGACTGGCACTGGTGGTTCCTTTGGACGTCTACCATCGCCCCAAGGCGATGGCAACTCAGGCTTTCAGGACGAATTCTCTGGTGCTGCCGCACACGGTGACGACCAAACCCAGCACAATTCGATGGCATTTACAGATGGTGAGAGAGCTGAGGGTCAGGATTCCTATGAGAACTCGGGAGTAAGGTGGGACGCTGGTTCATTGCGCTCGGGTGGACATGATCAGCAGCACGAGGGCGAATCTCATCGCGACACCCGTCAGGGCCAAAGCGATGAAGAAGAGCGCGATTCAGTTGTGTCGTTTTCTGGTGAAAACTCATTTTTCCCGTCTGCGGGACGGCCTTCGTCTCTGTATGGAGGTTCCCAGTCGTCGTTTGCAAGCCATCGCATGTATCAATCGTCTGTAGCGAGCACGGATCATGATGGCAGCAGTTCGATAGCGTCTTTTGGGGTATCGTCTGCGGGTGCTACATTTGGCGGGTCGGAGCATGTCAGTGAAGGTGGCGCTTTTTCGGACGGTACGGTGTCTGAAACACCGAGTATGGTGGACTCATCCAACGCTAGTACAGCTTTCGGTACGGATTACCCATCGGTAAGTGAAGGTCAGTTCTCGGCGCCTGGGACGACAATCGGTGGTTCCGACAATGGCAGTGACGGGGGATTCTCGGATGGAAACGCGTCTGAAGCAACCAGCATGTGCGAGTCTGTAAACACGAACCCGCGACTAGTCTCGGAGTTTAACTCAACGCGTGGTCACTACGTGACGGAAAGCATTGAACGTCGTGAAGTGCAGGAACCGTTTGCATCATCTGCGCCAGACTCCGACCCGGTAGCTGCGTTTGGAGAGTCTGAACCAGCCACTGCCTCTTCGATGTTTGGAAATGATTCGTCGGCTGATGCTAATCCATTTTCAAGCTCACCGAGTACTTTCCCTCCATCTCAGCACGCGACCAGAGCACCACCTGCTGCGTCGACAGATTCCAGTTTTGATCACCAGGACGGAGACGCTATTAAGGATGAGAGCGTTGAGAGTGCTGCGTCGCTCTTTGGTGCCACTGCTGGCGCTGATGTCCCCAATCCATTCAGCTCGTTTGGTGCGTCGCCTGCTGCACCACCAGCAGAAACGAAGCCTACTGAGGAGCATGAGCTCCAATCTTCAGATGCAGGTGATCTCTTTGGCTCGGGTCCTTCTACAAGTGCATTTGGTCAGCCGGTGCCGCACTCAAGTTTCCAGAACGATCAGGTACGAGTTACTCTGTCTGGCAAGATATCCATTCAAATTATTTGGTAATAATCCTGTGTGATGATTTCTGTCAGGGATACAATCAGGCTGGGCGTGGTGGTTATTCTGGCAGCGGTGCATCGACTTTTACTTCTGCTCAGAGTCAGTTTGCCTCAAGTCCTTTCGACCAGCCAGCAGCAAGTTCCTCCGCGAGCCCTTTCGAGTCGCAAAGTTCTTACAACACTGCAGATCCATTTGCTTCGCGAGGTGGTAGTGCTCAACATGGCTTCGGAAATGCCGCTCCATCTGCTGGTAGCGTCTTCAGTGCTGGCGTCGATCGTGGCTCCTCGCACTTTGGTGGAAGTGCTCAGGCTTCTGCAGATGCTGTCTTTGGTGGGTATTCACGACCTGATAACAGCGCGGCGAGCCACTTCGGACAGCAGTCAGTCGGACCAAGCGCTTCGTATAGTGGGACCCAGAGCCACAACCAAAATGCTCAAAGTACTGCAACGTCCTATTCGCATCAAGAAACGGCGGGTGCTTCCTATGGACAAAGCGGCGGTGTTGGAGCGGGAATGAGTACTGCAGGTCATTTCAGCCGCCAATCATCTACGAGCTCGTTTACGAGCAACAGTGCTCAGCGTGAGACGAGCGTCTTCGGAGGGCAGAATCGGTATAGCAATCAAAAGTCGGCTCCCGGGACGCCAGACAGCTACAGCCAGCAACCCGCGACATCAGCTTTTGCTGGCAGCCCAGCTCAGCCACCACACCATCAGCTTGGACAAGGATCGACTTTCGGAACACCAAACAAGTACAACCACCATGCTGCACCAGAGGTTTTCGGGAGTGCTAGCCCAGCCCAACGAGCGTATGGTGGACAGCAGGATTTGAATCACTCGGACTTTGGTCGAAGCGCTGCGAGGGGATTGGGCGACCACACGCGGTCATCGTCTGGAACATCGGCTGATGCATTCTTTGGACGTTCGTCTGTGCCGACAGGATCAGTTTATCAGCAACCACCGGCCCAGCCTTCATTTTCGCGAAGTGGGAGTAATGCGTCGTCGTATGCGGACCAGCACGGTGCTCATGTGTCGACAAGTGCAGCCGGGATGCGACCTTCAACGCAGTCTCATGACTTGAACACATCGTACGGCTCAATCGACAATGTCAGTTTGTCGCGTCCAGCTTCTAGCTCTTCAATGAGTCGATTTGAAAGCGACACGTCTTTCCAGCTTCAGCAAAATGTCCAGCACCATGAAGAACCACCGCGTTCTCCGGTGGATGCGAACTCATTCTTTGGTGGAGCTTCCACGACTGAAGCAACAGCGTCATCATTCTTTGGCTCTGCTGCGCAAGACTCGTCAGAAGTGCAGGCGCAGCAGCACCAGGGGACTATTGGCTCAAGCATGCCGGGCTTTCAGGCCGCTGCACCCGTTCCGCAGCAGGTGCAGGAACAGCAGCAAACGTACCCAGAAACCCACCGCGAATTCGACATCGGAGCGAGTACAGTTGCGTCTTCAGTGCCTGCACCTGAAGCGACCCCGACGACTGATGTCACAGCAACAAGTGGTATGCCCGCTATGCCAAGTGACATTGGACAGCGCGACTCCAGTAATGTTGGTGCATTCCAGTCCACTGCTACCAATATTAATGCTGGGCACCTGTCAACAAACACTACGGACCTTGAGGCGTCGCAGTTTGCTAACGACCAAAATGGTAGTCAGCCTCAAGCATTCGACGGGTTTTCTGGTTCGAACGCACAAGATTTCGGTGGACAGCGCCCCTCGTCGGATTTCTTTTCATCCTCGCCGGCGCCACAGGCAGAGGCTGGGCCTTCATCGTATCAATTTGAGCAGACAGTATACCATCACCAACAAGAGCAACAGGGCCAGGCGCACGGTAGTGCGGCTGTGGGGATGCAAGTCGCAGAAACTCACTCGTCTTTCCAGCACGCCGGTGCTGGTACGGATGCCTTGTACGCAGCACGTCCAGGAAATTATTTTGACTCTGGTGCTCCTGGAGCTGGCAGGTCAAGTCCCGCTAACTTCTCACAGCATCAGACGCAACAGTCCAACCAGCAGTATCAGCAGTATCAGCAGCAGCAACCGCAGCATCGTGATACGACTGGATACGGCTATCGTGGTGGTGCCGGACAATCACAAGCTGCAGGTTATAATGCTGCTGATTACGGTACTGCAGTTGGCCATAAATATGGAGCGAGTAACGCACACCAGACGTCCCATTCTGTCGCAGCGCCTGTCGTGAAGACTAGCAACAAGTTCAAGGACCCTTGTGTCGCCGCTCCATCGTGTCTTGCGTCATTCGGCTTTGGTGGCAACGTGGTGACAATGTTCCCTAAGAGGAAACTGCGACTGAATATCGCAGGAAGCAGCTTCCGCAACAGTCCTCGAGGTCCCGCAACGTACGTACTCACCAGTGAATTTTACCGTCGTATTGCCTGCTTTAACATTGTCTTGTTGCGTTTTACATACATTAATTCAGACCGTCTGCGTTCGATAACGGTGGCAAAGGTGAACTTCGCAAAGGACCGGTGAATTTGTATCGCATGGACCAACTACACCCGAAGAACAAGGAGTTTGAACAGATGGACATGTTCCCTGGCCCGCTGACGGAAAACGTGTCTGACGAGGCAATTCTAGAGTACCTGAATGACCGACTGAAGCGTAGCGAGGCACCTACTAGTATTGCTGAGGCTGAGGACGAGAACGATCGCTTGCTTCTGGGCATCCTGCGTGTCATGGTAAAATGCAATGGAAAGTTGCGCTCGGATCCTGGCACATTGAACCCCAGCGATCCTGATTCGCCAGAGGCTCAATTGATCGCACTACTCAGTGAAAGCAGCAAGCGGCGAAGTGGTAACCAGCTCCCAACGTTTCCGCTTCGGAAGCTTCAACCTGCAACGGTAAGCAGGTATCATGTGAAGAGAGTCATCTTCAAGCTAACGTGTGTTTTGTATTTGCTAGCACCCGGATCTGATGCAGAAGCATGCAAACGAACTACGCGAACTGCTGTTAGTTGGTGACCGTAAGGGTGCGGTCTCGACTGCTATGAGCGCCCACATGTGGCCAGAGGCTATGCTGATCGCTTCGTTTACCGACAAGGAAGAGTACAAGGTACGTCCTGACACCAAGTGGGATCAAATACAGGTTTATGTCTTTTAATTTCTTGATCTCCTGTGTCCGTCAGCGAGTCCTGCGCACCTACTTGGACGAAACATATGCGACGGGGGATCCAAGCCGCGCCTTGTTCATGTCGTTCGCGGATCAACAGGAGAAGAGCGTGCAAGAACCGAAGCGTCTACTGCAAACGAACATCCAGCAGTCGTCGGATTCTCTCGTGCTGTCAACGTGGGTCTCGCATGTTCAAGTTCTCCTGGCCAATCGGACTGCAGACACTAACAAGATCTTGACGGAACTCGGAGACCGGTTATGGACCGAAGTTAATGCCGTTGCTGCAGCCCATGTATGCTACTTGCTAGCAGGAATTCAAGTGGAAGCGCCCATGCCGACGTCGAAAATGGCGCTCTTGGGTGGGGACCACCGCACACCAACAGAAGCGAGATTCTACGTGTCGCCTGGAGCGGTGCAGCGTACGGAGGTGTATGAATGGGCCCAGAAACAAGCTAAGGGCGCCTCGGCAAACCTGATGATTCCTTTCCAAGGCTACAAGCTTATTTATGCTATGCTGTTGGCGGATCACGGGAAAATGGAGACTGCGTTTAAGTATGTCACGTCCATGCTGACGGTGATCAAGGCGGTGACGGCGACGATGAAGCCCGGGACTTCCATGTACTTAGAAGGCATGCAGAACCAGCTCACAGTGCTGGATGACCGATTGCGCCAACATCTCGGTCAAGACCGAGTGGCCTCAGTGGCGGCGTCGACTAGTAGTGGAAGTCGCAAGCAAGGCAAGTGGGGTCTGGGTAGTGCGTTGAGTATTATGGGCAAAATCGTGAATCGCGTGGTGGAAGGCAACGACTCCAGTACTGCCGCGTCTACGGGTCCGAGTGCATCACCTGGTGGTTTGTACGCGAACGAGGCGAATCCACCAGCAGCGAACTACCCGAGCACTCCATCTGTGCCGGCATCGACCTCGTCGCCTGCACCATCATACCCGCAGCAAACCCCGCCACCTCATGCGCACATGACGCCACCGCCTAGTTCGCATGGACCTGTGCCTACCACTTCCTATAACCACGCGACTCCACCAGTGTCACAAGGAAGCGGCCCGGGCTCGTCGAATGGCTTCAACCGTCCTTCGGTGGCGTCACCTGCAGGTCCCTACGCGAGACAGGCATCCAGCAGCAGTATCCCCCCGTCGGGCCCGTTCTCCGGTAACGGGCGTCCAGGTCTTCAGCATCAGTCGCCTGGCCCGTTCTCGGGGAATGGACGTCTTGGTCCTCAGAAGCACGGTTCTGTGCCATTGATGCGGAAGCAGCACTCGATGGAACCTCCTGGAAGCAACCACAGCACGCACAGCAGTAGTAGCTTCCACGAAATGCCGTCAGCTATGAACAATACGCCGCAGTATCCGCCTCAGCAGATGCACCAGCAGCCTCCGTCATCGCAGACGTCGCAGCACTCCCAGTACTCGCAGCATTCACAAGGCACACCGACAGCACGCCCGGCATTCCAGAAACCAGCTCCGTTGGAACTGCCAGGCGACATAAGCTCTTTGAGTCAGCCTAAGACATTAGCGTCTGGGTTGGTCTCTGAGATGGCTGCTTCGCTTCCGCCTACTGACGCTGCCGCGATGAGTGGTCCATCAAGCGATAAGGGCAAGGCAAGTCCCAAGCTCAAGGCCAAGAAGTCGGGGCGCTCCAAGACCCCTCCACCTAGTGGAAGCTCGAAAGGGTCGGGTTGGTTGTCTGGTTTGTCGTCTTTTATCGCCACAAAGATGAATCCTGAAGCCAAGGTGGCTAAGCTTGGCGAACAGATGGAAGCCTACTTTGACGAGGATGCCAAGCGCTGGATATTCCCAGGCGAGGCTGCTGCAGAGGAGCCGACGATGCCCAGCGCGCCGCCTACTGGCCCGACGCCTGCCAGCGCGCCTGGATCTAGCGTCGGCGTTCCTCCGGTTGGCTCAAACTCGGCCCCTGGCTCGATCAGCTCTGGACCTGCGCCTAGTAACGACCCGCTAGCTGCGCTCATGGCTCCGCCGCCGTCTCACATGTTGATGAAGAAGGATCCGCTGGCTGCCATGATGGCGCCACCTTCACGTCCAGGAGTGTACGGCGCTCGTCGTGGTGGGTCGACTGCACAGCACAAACCGCCGCGACCGCAGTTTGCTGTGTTCAAGCCCAGCGCGCATACTCCGAATGAACCGAGCGAGTAAAAAGTATCAACTAAGAGAGAGGGACGACCATTCTAGGGGCCAAATGCAAGCAAGTAGCTCTTGCATTTACTGTAGATACATGTCGTTTGCATGGCAGACTTGTCTATTGTGTTATTCCTTCTTGTCAGCAGCAGGGGGCGAATGCTGCTGGTCGGGCTGCGCCTGCTTCTTGATGTCCTCCACGCCGAAGAACTTGTCCAGCTGCTTGTCCGTGTACCTCTGAATCTGTGAGCCACACATCAATGCGGACATTAGTGATGGAAATGACGGGCGAAATGTGGTCTCTCGTACCCCCGTGAAGACGTGCTCGTGCTCACCATGCCCCCTCCGAGTGCCGTATTCGGTGAAGAGCACGAGCTTCGCCGTCATGGCTGCACAGGCAACCCACGAGAACACTTGCAAGGAGCGGTGATAGCGGCGGTCGATCATCGTTTTTCGGGTTATCTTACAAGGTTATCATACTATTGATTTAAGGTAAACAAGTACCGGACGAAATTTAAGCTTGAAAATACCGACCAAATACCGGTTTTAAGAAAATAATCCCAAACCGCAGACGTACGAGCAATTTTACTCAAAATTTTAGTAAGGTTACTCGCTCTCGTACTTAGTAGGGCAAGACGATTCTGTGTTTTTTTTTTGCGGTATTTCTCGAAATGTTTTCGTAAATTCGTACTTTGTGGTGACCACGTCCTCGACGTTCAAGCAGAATGGCTACATGCTCGGTGACATGGTGCAGCGAGAGCTCCTCCACGACCTCGTCGAACGCAGTCGAGAGCGCGTTGTGCAGGTACGAGCAGGTCATAATGTGCTCCGCGTGCTGCACCAGCAACAGCTGCACGCACCTCAGCTGAGCATGTCAACTTCTCTACCGTTGCTTCATCCGGCTCCTCTACTGGCGAAAGCATCAAAGCACAAGACGCTAGCTGCGCAAGTAGCAGATGACCATAACATAGGTCGTCAACGTCGTCGAGCTTTGCCTCGGCTCGCTAAGGATGCCATGGAGCTTCCCGAAGGCGCGACGTCCTTCGAGCAGTATCAGAACTTTATGGCCAGCAAAATCTTCCGAGAGCAGGCAATACATCTGCAAAACCGCCGCGTTGCACTCGTTCCACAAGACGATTTGTTAAAGAAATTGGCTACGGTCTGTGCTGCAGCGTTAAAGGAAATGGAGAACATGGAGGAAGCTCCGGCTGTGCGAGAGTCGCTGCACTCAAAACTGCTGCGAGCGATGGCACTGCTTCGCCGAGGTCGTGCGTTTGAACAGGTTAAGACACTGGCCCCGCCTCCGCCTCCTACTTACGGAGATATAAAGAACGCGCACGTGGCTTTCTTGCAATTCAAGAACGACGACGGAAGCACCAAACAGAAACGAGTCCACCCGTGAGCTCCTGCATTCTACATCACTGTACTTGCCCTTTCCGCTTACTTTGCAACAATTCCCTTTGTATTCTGATAGGAGTGCCGGTCTACAGGACGGCAACGCGTCGAACAAGACGCCGATTCATTTTGGTGATCGAATCTGTCTACTGTCATCGAGCTCCAACTTGCCCCTCGCTGTCGGACCCGACGGCCGCAGTCATTCGGCACCCGACAGCTCCGTTGGCCCTCACATGACATTTACCATTGTGCGTTGGTTGTTCCTTGTTGAGAGTATAAGTCAATCTGCTTAATGCTGTCCCTACTCAGGTGGACTTTCGAAGCCCAGCGCGTTACGACGAAGTCACCGCCACAGACGATTTCTGGCTTCGTGTTGACGCTTCAGCTCTCGTACCTCGCAAGTCTGACCCTCGTCGTCTTCATCTCATGGACCCAACAGATGATGACGATGTAGCTTCGCTACTCAGTGACACAAACTACTATCTTGGCTGTCCTGGATGGCTAGATGACGGTGGGTCAGCTTCACTTCAGGAATCAGCAACTGGAAATACACAAGCTCGAATGGCAGCCACGGACGAAGAGCGTCGGCTAAGTGGGCAGCAGCGATTTCGTCTAGTGGCGATGAAAGCTCTGACCCCTTCGAGAGAATACTACGGTGATGATGCAGCTACACGAGAACATGCAATCGAAACCAACGAAGGCATCATGCGTTTGGCTCGCTGGCGGATTGTACGATACAAGCCTCGAACGCACAAGCAACTCGGTGGGACGACAGACCACTCTGGTGTAGACGACGAGCACGACGTCAATGACGCCATGCTGAATTGCTCAACCGTGTACCTTGTCTTGAGCGACTTTGCGCTCGTGTACGATAAAAGACACAAGCGTGGCGTGGCGGTACGTGTTGCTTCAGAGCCACCTTCTGGAGTGTTGAAGCGTAACAACACGCACCTTAACAAGAAGGCGCATAAACGTCAACACAGCGAAAATGGAGCTATTACGAGTGCTATCGTGCGCCTTCCAGCGTGTGCGAGGTGGCAAGTGCGTATTCTACAGCGTAGTGGAGGTCTGAACTATTTGAAGGAACTGGAATTGGCCATGGCTGCCGTCACAGGAAACTTCCAAAATGAGGACGGAGCGCGTGTAGAATGGCTACGCGAAAAGCAAGAGAAAATGGCGTCGAATGATCGGCGAATACGCGCAAAGACGAGATTGGTGTCTGATGCTCGACGCCAGTATGACCTCATTGTGTCTCAAAGCAACAGCAAGCTAGAGCAAATTGAACGACAGAAGGGTGCGCAATCTACGGGGTACTTTCAGCGGCGACTTGAGGCCCTGGAAAATATGGAAAGTGGCCACCAGCTGCACGAAATAATACACCTCAAGCACCAGCAGCTTCACCGAGTCGTTGAGCTCCCGCACATTTGATAATAATTGAGCAATGAATCGATTACTGCTCACGCTGTCAGCAGATCTTTCGATCGTTCCGTAAGCTGCCCCACTAACATCTCATGGTTAAATGTCAGGCTCATTGTCAACAAGCTCGCTTTTTTGTGCCTCATCAGGCAAAGCAGGCAAGGAGCACTTCGCAGGAAAATACCCAATGTTTGAAATCACTTCAGAGAAAAAGTGCTATATTATGGGTCATAGCCTGGAGGAATGTATTTTGTTATTACACTAATTAATACTACCCACGACCGTCGTTAGAATTACCGGTACAGCCCAATAAGTAAGTTATAAGAAACTCGTCTCTTTCGTTTTTTTGCTAGAGGGGTTAAGCTTACAGTTATAAAAATCTAAATGAGGTGGTTAGCTGGAAATCAAATACAGCACGTAGATACCAAGTGCGACGACGGGAGTCATCAGTATCCTCCGACGAACAACGCAAGCTCGACGACGTTTCTCGATATTCCAGTCCTTGGACGTGATCACGAACCAGTGGTTGGCTTTTGATGGCTCATGCAGATAGCTCACAATGTCCCAGCCATCGTGCGATTGGACGGAGAAGTGGCCGTCCGACATCTCCACTGTGTAACCTCGCGGATACTGCAATTGCGGCACGAACACCTCGGTAGGATGCATCGCACCTTCATTCGACTTTGTCGGGTCCGATACGAACTCCAGTTCGTAACGCACTCGATCGAGAATGAACTCGGACTTGGAAGGAGTGCCAGCAATACGCGTGGCATACGGACGAGCAAAGGCTCGAACGGCTCGAGCACAAGCATCTCGCTCTGGAACGGAATCATAAGCTCCAGATCGGATGGGTTTGTCCATGCTGATCAGACTCAGATCTTCTAAATTCCACTGATCGCCGTAGCCATTGCAGTTGTCGGACGTGTAGCACCAGAGCGTGAAGGAGACCAGACTGGCCTCTAGACACGACACGGTGTTGTCCAAAGCTCCGACTTGTGCACTGAAGTCTCCACTTCGGAAGGCTTTGCCGCCGTGCATGTTAAACGGGATCCCCGTCTCACCGATGAGTGTCGGAGCGTTGTTCATCTGCTCACTGCCGTATCCTTTGATACCTGCTAGTTGTTTCATGTGCGTCCTGCGTACTGCAGTGTAGCCAAACGCAGGGCACTTGGTCCTGGGATCCACAGTGAAGTACGGACGCCAAGCCTGCAGAAACAACGTGACGCCATCGTACCAGTGCGTTGCGTTAACTGCTCGAGGGATGAGAGTGTCGTCAATCTCGGGAAATGCGTCAATACTAAACTCCAGTGGAGGCAGCTCAATGAACAGCAAAGTATGCGGCAAGACGCTGCGAATACGTTCTGCAAAGCGCTGCGTTGGTCAAAACCACAACGTTAGATACGTTATTTAATATAACGAATATCTGTTAGCATTCTTACCGCAGCGAAAGGCACGTAGCAATCCCTTCCAAACATGATACCGGCAAAGTGGTCTGGACGCAGCAGAACTGGTTGCCCTGTCCTGCTATCCACGTCCCAAATGCCTTCATCTCTCCATATACACCGCCGTCCTTGCTGCCACGCACGCACCCCGTTGGGATCCACCGTCACCAGCTCATCTGGGCGTCCAAACACGTGCTGGTTTGCACCATTGGACCAGCGTTGAATAACCTGCTGGTATCCGTCTGCCAGTGCCATTCCTTGAAACGGAGTTGGGGCCAAGTCATATTTGAGTTCTCCATGGTGGAAATGCTTGTTCAAGTCCTCAAGTCCCAAATACCCCGACGACGGCTCGTTCATCGTTCCAAAGCCCACAATGTTGGGCAACCCCTTAAGTGCTTCCGCTAACTCCGTCATGGCGTTTAAATAGTGCGATTGTAAGTATTCCTGCACGGGTATTCCATTCACCCGACACGACGGAGCGCACTTGGATCCTCCCCAGAAGAGCGAGAACATGGTAGCACACGCCATCTTGAAGTAGTTCGTGGGCCAGATCATCTTTGGATACTTGGATACTTCTAGTCCACAGGTCTCCACACACAGAGCGGCTTTGGTGGCTTCGAGCCCCCTCGGTTCCAGCCCCACAGCTTCCAGTGTCCACATTGGTGCGCCGTCTCCTCCTGTCCACCTTGACCAGACGTCTTGGTGTGGGTCCACGTAGATACTGAGGCCATAGTCTGCGGCGATTGCAATGATATCTCGGATATACCGCAGATATTCTCTGTCGTAGACGCCCGGTCCGGCGTGCTCGATGGCTTCCCAGGTCACAACAAACCGCAGCAGTGTCAGGCCCCAACGTTGCAGTCGTGCGAAGTGTAGGGGCGCCTCACTCAACGTAAACGGTCGGTTGACGAAGGAAACGGAGCGCGCTCCATCGAAGAAGCTGCTGCTGGAGTGGCGGTCGGTGTGGTGGTAGCCGTAGGGAAGTTTGGACGAGCCGCCGAGGTTCACACCACGCAGTAGTCGAACGCGGCCCTCGGCGTCCACGAAGTGGCCATTACGGATGCACACAGCATTGACGTTGATGGTGGGCAACATGGCTATGGGTGGGGATGGCGGTAGCGGGTCGAAGGACGGAGCGACAGCCATCGGCATGGTCCTACGAGGTCGAAGACGTTGTGTGCGCTGCCTTTTGGAGATTGAAACGGCTCCAATCTGGCCAATAATAGCACGACAAAACGTATTTATAGCCATTAATATGTCGTTGATAATATTGACAGGATGCCATAAACATCCGAGGCCTCAGTTGACCTGAAAATGAAAGTGATCATGACACAACTAAGCGCGTGGTGGCATGTATTACATAATAATACATATAGCTGCAAGCCCAGAGCGTCCAGCGTAGGATATCTAAGGACGAGTCCGTCCACGCAGAGAGTGTCGCGTGGTCTGATGATGCTCGAAGTTCAGGGGTGGATACCGGTTTCCAATAGTTATTCAACCAAGTGACAAATACTGGTATTATTACCAAGCAGGGGCCATGACCGCCTCCCCGGCGTGCGGCGTTGGCATCTCTCGCCCTTGCTCTGGTTCTGCGAGGACAGTACAGCACCAGCCCAACGGGGCACACTTCAAGTGTCACTAGCGGTTCTCCAATTCGGGCTGCTCCACAAAGGTAGGACCAACGCCAGTGCGGCGCTACTGAACTGTAATGGTCCGCTGCCGCCCACACGCAGTTTCAGATATTGTACTACAGTACATGCAAGTGGCAAGAAGAAGCCGAACAGATATTAAATACGTCATCATCTCGCTTCAACGTTGCTGGCTGCACTGACGGCGGCGATGGGAATCCAGAGGTTGCGGCGAATCTAACCACGCGGTCCAACGCCTCGGCGCTTCAGACTAACGTTCTGTGATGCCGCCTCTGTGTCGTCAGGCGTACACGTTGTGATGGCAGCGTCGAGTCGCGGCCGTCGCGTCGCCATTGCATCGTCAATTTCTTATCCCGGCCGGTGTGGGCTCGAAGCTGGTGCCGGATAGGCGCTGACCAGTTCAATGCAGAGTAATCCCCTTGTAGGGCATACCTTTTATTCCAGCATGCTTTAAAGCAAGCTGGAATCCTTAAGTACAGTAAAAGAAGTCCTCCATGCAAAGCAACTTGAAACTATAATACGGCATTATCCTTTTATACGAGCTGATCTCTTCCTCACCCCGTTTATCTTCACATGTATTGACCAATCATATCCACGCTAGTGTTCTGGTTGCTCGATGCCTAGCACGACGGAAGAGGCCGCTTACAAACCTCAAGTCTTCGCTGTCCCCTCATTGCGCAACTCGACCTCTGTACAATCAAACCACAGCACTTCACAGAGTCCGAGTCTCGGGTGCTGAGCTCAGTCGCATTCTCCAGACAGGAAGGCGAGGCGAAGGTGACATCGATCTCCTGCTCCTCGACCCTCTCCCAATAGTAATTGTTAGTACAAGTGCGGGGAAGCAGAGATGAGCTCTCCGGACGACTACCGCGGTCCTAAGTTCGTGGGCATCATGGGCCACGACAACGTGAGCCACAATGGCAGCAAGACCACCGTCTACTTCGTGCAGGTTCAGGTACCCGAGGGCATGTTCGTCGTTAAGCACCGCTACCACGAGTTTAAGGATTTCCACGACAAGGTGCGCTCCACCGCCAAGCTGCATGCAGCTCGGGAGAGCTCTCTGGAACCTGCACTACGGATCAGACAGGTTACTAACATGTATCATATCGGTTATGGGTACAACTAGCTGTCAAGCGAAGGCTACCGCTGCCCGGCGCTGCCACCCAAGAAGTTCCTGGGCTCGTTCAACAAGGAGTTCATCGAGAAACGTCAGCAAGAGCTGGCCAACTGGCTCCACTTGCTGTGCCAGTTCGACCCTGCGTCTGGCAACTCGGACCCGCGCACATCGGAGCTTTTCAAAGAGTTTATGCTCACAAACGTACGATTTGCCAAAAATTTCGCTATTTTTGGCACGACTTTTCTAATTGTTTATGGCGAAATGTTCTTATTTGTGGCAAAATGAGCAGAAGGAGCCTTCGGAGAAGTACCAAGGAACCAAGGCCATCTCGTACGATGCCACGCCGCCTCCATCGCAGTCCTCGGAGGACGAAACGAGCATGTACAACACGCCCAAGACGTCGCTGGACGATTTTGAGCTGCTCAAGGTCATCGGCAAGGGCTCGTACGGCAAGGTGACGCTCGTGCGTAAGAAGGAAGGCAAGCGCTTGTTCGCCATGAAGTCGCTCAACAAGTCCAACGTCAAGCGACGCAACCAGGTGGAGCACACGCGCACGGAGCGACGTGTGCTGGGCCGTGCCAAGCATCCGTTCATTGTACACTTGCACTACGCCTTCCAGACGTCGCAGAAACTCTACTTCGTGCTGGATTACTGTCCGGGTGGCGAGCTCTTCTTCCACCTGTCACGGATGGAGAAGTTCGAGCCCAGCATGGCTCGCTACTACTGCGCTGAGATCACATTAGCTCTGGAGCATCTGCACGACCTCGGTGTTGTGTACCGGTAAGACTGACGCGTTGTGTGTATATTTGCAATATTCGCATTCTGACGCTGAAAATGTGCTCCTACAGTGACTTGAAGCCAGAGAATATCCTGTTTGACTCTGTTGGCCACGTTTTGTTGGGTACGTTTCAGGTTAACCCAAGTATTAACTGCACGTAGCTGCATGTTTTTAACGGTTATGTTTGTTATGATTGCAGCTGACTTCGGACTTGCGAAGGAGGGTATCACTGACGGAGCAGAAGGCACCAACTCGATGTGTGGAACGCCCGAGTACTTGCCTCCTGAGATTCTGGACCGCGTTGGTCACGGCACAGCTGTGGACTGGTGGGCAATGGGCATGGTGCTGTACGAAATGCTGACGGGCTTGCCGCCTTGGTACACTCGCAACCGTCAGAAGCTGTTCGACCGTGTGCGTAACGCTCCGTTGACGTTCCCGGACGACGTGGACCCCGTTGCTCGCGACTTTATCGGTGGATTACTGCGACGTGACCCCATTAAGCGCCTAGGTAGCAAGAGTGCCAACGAGGTGAAGAACCACCCGTACTTTAGCGGCATGAGCTGGCAGGATCTGTACGACCGCAAGATCCCGCCTCCGTTCAACCCTTGTGCCGCTGCCGGTAATGCCGAGGAGACTAAAAACTTTGAGGCCGAGTTCACTAAGATGCAGATCAACAGCGTCGAGAACTCGGCGCTGGGAGGCGTGCGCGTGTCCGACGCCTCTCGTCCGTCCATGACGTTCCAGGGTTTCACGTACAACACGCCTAACGACTTGTCCATGAGCGGCTCTGTCGGGCGAGGGTAAGTGCGATCCATGTTAAGTGATCCCAGCTCCGTCTTTTGCTTTGTCCACTCGTCTCGTCAAAATAAACGAGAGGCTGCAAGAGTTGACAACTGGAAGGGAGGAAGTCATCAAGCACCGAGGACGAAGCTAAAAGAAGGACAGAGGACGTTGCATGTAGGGGACTTCGCGACTACAATAACCAGCACAAAACACCCTCGTGAAGTACAACTCGGAGAGAAGAGTTAAAAACAAAAATGCACATACGAAACGGGAGCGATGGGTACAGACGTTGGCCAGTGGAGCGGAGAAGCGAGAAAGTCACGAGTGCGTTTGTTTGGATTTTCAGCGAGGAAGGGAAGGACGCAGTTGTAGCCATTTGCGTCAGTCCTTCGCGTCTGATTGTTTTTAGTTTGTAAAACAAATGAACTCAAATTTGAAGAGCAGAGACGTTAGTTTTCTTCAACTTGGTCCTCGATGATCGCATTGTCGTCTGTTGCATCGTTGTCCGTGGCTCCAGTGGTGTCGAAGGCTTGCGGGATTTTACCGTATCGGACCAAGTTGCGGTATTTATCCTTGAGATCGACGTTTGAGCGATGGTGGAGCACGTCTGGGAACTTGGACTTGATGAGGACCCACACGTTCGAGTACGACTCGTACAGTCGATAGCCCTCGATGAGCGCTGCTTCTTCCTCTTCCGACCAACGCACTCGTTTACGTCTGCCACCGGGGCGAACAATGGCCAAAGCGTTAACCACAGCTCCGCGTTCTTCTGGCATCTACGAGAGGACCAACGTATGAAGATGTAGACAACTACAAGTAAGGCACAACAACCCGAGTTCTTACCCGTTTTTGAGGAGCTGCCCGACGACTGTCTTGGCGAGTGGCTCTGGCAATTTCTGCTGCTCGCGGTGGTCTGGAGGGTACTGGTCGCTCTTGTATGTCGTCTTCTGCACTGTCCGAGTCTACAGACTCCGTCGATCCGCCATTCACTGCACCAAACACATGAAACAAGTATTAGCGTCTGATCTCTAAGTCGATATGACTTGCAAACGCAGAATTACAAGAGAACGGCACGCGCGTAGACCAGACCCAATCCTGAGCTTCAGAAGGGAAGGGTGGCGCTTCGTCGTGAGTATTACCGGGGGATCCAGGCTCTTGTGTTTCTTGCTCTTGCTCTTGTTCCTCCTCGTCTTCTTGATCCTGCCGTTCTTGCTGTCGCTGAGGCTCAACTGTCCCACTCAGGCCAATACCAACTCCGGGGAGGGAGATAAACGGCGACATATCTCGCCATTCTCGTCGAGTCTCCATAAATCGCTTCTCCAAGTTCGCACGTGGCGTCATTATTCTGCTGGAAAGTAGCCCGTATTTAGTACTACATGTCAGACACTCAACACCCTTCATAGCCACTTACTTGTGACCTTCAGGAGCCTTGGGTGGGAATGCCAGTTCGAGCTTTGTGGGGCCTAGAGCGACAGACTCGATCATGGACATAGCTCCGTTCATATCTCGTCGGAAAGCAGCGTCGTTCAAATGGTACAGCTCGTAAAACGCCTCCCAGCAATCCTGGCATTAAGTATCAGTTAGTTATCGTTAGAAAACCTCCAGTTTATTGAGCTTACGAACCTTTGGTTCGTCCTGCTCGAAGATATTTTTATACGTCGTAAGGAACTTCTTCAGTCCCGACTCGTTGTCACTTCTGTCGTCATTTTCACGCTGTCAGTATATCTCCTCACTCATTCACGAGCCATACTCCGTACTCTTCCATCTTGTCTTGGAGCAGCACACACGTCTCGTAGATACCTTCAGCATGGCACAGTTCATCGCTCTCCAGCTTGAATAACTCAGCGTCCAGGCCTTCAAACGCGACTGCGAATCGTTCTACCAATAGCTGTCACGGTGCAGAATTATCAGTCTCTTCTTCACCGTCGACGAGCTTAAATTTCAGTGTCATTACGTGGAAGAACAAAGGCGAGTTGAACAGAGCCTGGCTAGCGCCAGAAGGCATCGTCGCGTCCAGTTGCAGCAGCCGTTCGAGCAGAAATACAACGTCCATAGGGTCGGCAGTCAGCTCTTGGCGGATGGCGGCCAGCAGCGCGCGCCAGCGGAGCGGACTCGACTCCGAGAGTTCCGCGCCCGTTTTGCGCAGGATATCGACAATAGCTGATAGAAAAAGAGTGCGTGAGAGAGAGACAAGGATAGACGCGCAAAAGAGTGGAGAAGACGATGTAGAGCAGAATAGTCACCATTAGCGCCTTCCAGCGCGCCGATGCGGCACAGGAACTCGCCGCAGGCCTCTAAAGCCTCGTGCATTTTGTATTCCCAAGTTTGAAAATAAGCATTTTGCTAACAGTTGTTACAATTGCAGATAATTGTTTATTATATATAAAATACATTTACAGATACCTAGCATCGATGCAACAGACTTCAAACTGACAGTCTTCTATGCATTGCAGAGAAGACTTTTAGTTTGATCAGCAAAGTACATGGCATTGCGAATCGCAATTTCTGCGTAAGCAACCAGCATCCCTAAAGTAAATGTCGGCGATGTTGCTCTCGTCTCCAGTTTTCCAAGAAGCCTTCATCGAATCGAAGTTCGATGAGAATTGAGAATGGACACTGTTCGTCGAGCGACCGTGTTCAGTATCTATAATGCATTACCAACCTGTTCGATAGATTGGCCTTACTTACACACGACAAGTGTTTGTTGCTGCATGTCGGGGAGGTGTTCTGTTGACACCGTCTGACAGGTTCAGGCTGTCAAGCCGTTTGGTTATTTAGCGAGTCCTCTCTTCATCGCTACAGTTGTCCTCGTCACTTGCATTGGGGCGTCAGGATCGCCACGAAGGTGCTCAACTTGAAGAACTCTGACGTTAGAAGTTGAAGTTCTGTGGCAGCAGCCAACGAGTCAGACCAAAATCGGCCGAGTCTTCTCCAATCAGTGCTCATCATTCCACATCCAGCGACACGACCACGTCGAAGCAATCTTACCGGCTGGCAAGGTGGAACAACGGCACGTGGGCTTCGCAGGCTCCACCTCATACATGCTTGCCAAGTATCCGGCCAACGGACTGCAGATGGCCCCAGTGGGAAAATCTGCGCTGAATCCACTGAGTAACGGCGTGTCATAACGGAAACGCCCACGACTGCGATGGAGTGTCTCGAAGCCTCTTCGTCCACAGTCGCGAGCTCGACCGACAGCCGAGTAATGGACGTGCCCGCGATGCGTCCTCGATGGAAGAAGGCGCTGTCACTGGGCTCCACAGCTTCATCCGCAGACACAGATCGATGTACTGACTTGGATGAGCTCGACTTGGAGGCGTTGACAGCGGACGGAGTGTTGACGCTGAACTCCAGTACGGGCGTGTATTCGGGTTGGGTGCACGTTTCGACCTCTGGACCTGGTCGAGTGGCGTTTGCCAAGCGGTTTTGCAGACTCGAGGAGCTTGTTTGCAAGTTTTTCGAATCCTCTGAAGATGCAGAGCACAGAGCTCGACCTGTCGGACGCCATGTCATCATCTCTGTCCGACGGGTGCACTCACGAAACAAGACGTTCGCGTTCACAGACTATGAGGATCGTACGGTGTTGTTGCATACGTGTATTGGTGCCGACTTTGAGCACTGGTACGGGACTTTTGCGGCAATTGTGAAAGCGACACAAGTGGCAAAAAGTCACGATGTTGCCGCATCTCGTCGAGCGACAATTGTCACGCCCAGAGCAAGAATAGGCAGGAGACAGCGAGCAGTGGGGGAAGCGCAGCGACTGCGAGCGCTGACAATGCCAGAAATGAACAGCCCATTGGCCTTATCGACACCCAACAGACCGCAAGGAAGGGAGTTGCCTCCTCTTGTGATGGATGAAAGAGACCCGGAACGGACGCACACAGTTTGGCTCTACGTGCAAGCTCCGTGGTGGCGGCAACTTCTGCTGAAGCGAAAGCGTATGCGACGGTATTTCGTGCTCTCAGGAGTCAACATAAGTTGCTTCAGCGTGAACAAGGAAGGCAAACTCGCCACCTTTTCGCACACGATTTCGTCGTGTGTGTACAATAGTGAACAAGATCCAACTGTGCTCGAATTGGATTATGGCAACACTCACAAGAAATTGCATCTGAGTGGCACAACTGATGGACGGAGCGCAGTTGCGGCAACGGCAAAATACATCAAAAAGGCCCTCGAATTATCAACCTAAAAGTGCAACAAACACCAACAAATGCACAACTTGCCACTATTAATTTGCATTTGCAGAGCGTATCTTTTGCTCCAAGGAGCCAAAACTGCAACTTTTCAGTCGCTTGTCTCCTCCGACGACTTGCTCTCGGTGGATTTATCCTCGTCGACGCGTACATCCACGACTCGGAAGCCGTCAAAGAACTCCTTGTAGCTGATCACGCCGTCCTGATTGCTGTCGAGATAGCTCAGCAACTCCTCAATCTGGTCATCCGACAGTGGCGAGTTGAGCACAACGTTGAATGTTTGGATCCCCGTCCGGAAATTGTCGCGACTGATGACGCCACTATTCGACGCATCAAACATCCGGAAGGCGTTCCGAATGTGAATCCGATGCTGGTAAAACACATTCGAAACCTGTTGCAACACCGAGTTTTGCCACGTGAGGTCGCCCGACTCCAGTGCTTCCTGTTCCTTCAGATCTTGCACGCTAAACGCCGTGACAAACTCCTTGTAGTCGATCGAGTGGCCACCGTCGCTGTCCACTGCCGCCATGACTCGATCCATCAGACTAGGCTCGAAATTGAAGCCCAATTGCTCCAGCGCATGCTCAAACTCAGTACGCGACAGAACACCGTCTTGGTTCTTGTCAAAGTGGTAAAAGTGATACTGTAGTGAACCAGGACGAGAAAACAGCGCCTTGCCAATCTGCAACAACGCCTGCATCGTCTCCACGTCCAGATTACTTGCCGGTTGCGGCGTAAACGTCGACTGGTCTTCCCCTGAAGACACGCGACGTGTGAAGATGGGGGTCTCGGGCTTCACGTCCTCCGAGTCCGTCGACAAGTCCATCGGGGTCGGAGGTGGTGATAAATTCTGAGAGGATTCGGTCTTCCCCTGGTCTGTGAAAATAACCTCGAAGCGTTGCGCAAACTCGTTAAAATCAATACGCCCATCATCGTTCGTGTCGGCTGTACGCATAAGCGCAAAGACTTGCTGGTCCGACAGTCCCGTGTCCATCTGCTTGAGTGTACTGAGGAACTCTTCGTACTCGATGAAGCCATTCGAGTCAGCGTCAAACACCTTAAACGCTTGTTGCATGTCGCCGGCGCCCATCGCACGGTACAGTTTCTTGCAGATCAACGCGATGATGCTCTCTTGCCACCCACTGTTGTCCATGGCGTCGTTCTCAATACGATACCGAGTCAGGAACTGCGAGTAGTTGATACGTGTCGAGGTCTCGTCCACCACATCAGCGAGTTTCGGTTGGTACGTCAAGAAAGGCAGATCCAGTTGCAGTACCGACCGCAGAGCTTCGGCCCAGATCAAGCGAGGCACAGTACCGTTGTGCTCCTCGTCATGCTGCGTGAAGTACCAGTACAACGAGGCCTTGTGGTCGCAAATACGCTCCGCTATCATACGGAGCGTATCCTCCTCCAACACTCCCTGCATCTGGGCTTGTTCCGGAGCTTTGAACGTGCTCTCGTTGATGGAGTGCGCGTAAAACTGCTGGATCTCCGGTTGAAGATCCGGTCCCAGAGTCAAAAAGGCTCCTTTATTCATCTGCGTCCCGCAGTATCTCGACGCGGAGAAGAGCGTAATCAATCGACCACCGTGGAGGATCTCGAAGCCCTCGAGCACGCACTCGTGCGAGCGGATAATCAACGCGATCTTGTTGACCAGACAGAAATTGTTGGTGACACTCACGCCAAACTCCACGCCCGCGCCACGTTCCGAAGGCTGACGAGACTGAATGGAGCGCGGGTCACTCCACAACATGTCTTCGAAGATTTTATCCTCAAAGTTCACTTGGTGGAGAGGAGGCTCCCGCTTTCGTGAAATTCCCCGCAAATGGGCCAATGTCACATTGTCACGAGAGAAAAGCCCGCCGTGCACCACGAAGATCTTCTGCTGGAGCACAGCACAGAGCGGCGTGGACTCGAACAAGGTCTGGAAACACTCGAACACTCGTGCAGGACGCTCGAGATCGTCCTCGTCCGCGCCTGAATACTTGGCCCACACTTCGTCCTCAAAGCCCATCCACGAGTTCTGGTTACGAGATTCGTGGTTGCCACGGTTGAGGAAGACGCTGGTCGGGTACAGGAGTCGGAAGAGCAGGATGGTCATCACCACCTCCACGCCGTACATGCCACGGTCCACAAAGTCGCCATTGAAGAGATATTTGTTGCTGCGAGTGGGGAGGCCGTTGATCGAGAAGATGGAGAAGAGATCCTGCAACTGGCCGTGCAGATCTCCCACCACTGTGATCTTCTCCCCTTCCACAAGTGTAATTTCCTGTAAGGTTGGCAACGGAGCCAGAGATCGCACGCCTTCCTTTAGGATTTCCAGCACGTATTTGTGGTGCAGAATCTGCGTCGTCTTGAACGAGTCCAGGATCGCCAATACGTTTGCTAGCTCCAATGGCCACACCAAGTGAGGTCCCGCGTATTCCGGATCAATTTTGATCTCGGACACGGCAACGTCGGACACTGTTCGGTTCAAAGCCTGAATTTTCGGTTAGATGAGAGATAAAAAACAACAGATATTTTTTTGTGGCGAACCTGTTTTTTGGTCAGTTGCGCGAGTGTGTGTTCCGCCGACTTGAGCTGCTCGGAGCGTTTGAGGTTGAGTTGTTCTTGTGTGTTGTCCAGTAGGTTCCAAGCGTGCGAAAACACAAGATGACGGAACTTTTGTGACGCGCTGTACCGCCGCCACACACTTTGCAGCACACAAGCTGCACCATCTTCCTCCGAAAAAGCCTACCCAAAAGATACGATGAAAGAGTCTCAGTCGGTTGCCGCCACAAAAAAATATTGCAGCAACCGAGGAAAAGGCAACTTACACTGAGTTGCTCTTCGCGGACGAAAACGCCGTGCAGTGGCTTGCACTCAAAGAGGCGTGTGCCGTCCTCTGCGGTTCCGTCATTGTCTCCACGTGCACGAGTGAGCTCGACTCCCACGAGGGCGGTGCGGCGCTCGGGCACGTAGCGAATTACCTGAGCAATTCAAGATAAAGTGAGCAATTGTCACTTTTTGCCATTTTTGCCAGTTGCAATTGGGCCCCTGTCGCGCCAAGTGAAAAGAAGGTAGGATTGCCAGTAACCCACCCCTGCGTATTTGCCGCGCACCAGCACGCGCACACCAACGTCCACGCTAAAATCCGCGTTTTCCCCTTCCATCGGCAACTAGCTGCAACACGAAAGGAAGCATACACTTAGCGCCACGCTCAGAGCTCAACGCGAGCGAAGGCCTGCCACGCACCAAAGTTTGGGCCAAGGCGCGTGCCTGTTGTGACACCTTTTTTAGCGTAAACGAAACCACATTTCAGTGGGGTATGAATTAGCTAAACTTTAGTTTTTACACAAAATGCAATGCCAAACGGCACAATCACTGACACGAAAGTCAACCTATTCGCCATCGATGGACGCACAGCCTGGTGCTTCGGCGGATGCACAGCTGCGGCAGCAGTACGACGCGCTTCTGGCCGGTGACTCCATCACCGCCGACTACGAGCGCTGGCGGGAGCTCAAGCGGCTTGTGATCGTACATGGACTACCTCGGGACGAGGGCTTTGTTACCGACGTAGAGGGCTCCAATGTCAGCCTTTGCTCGTTGCGAGGACGCGTGTGGAAGGCCTTCTTAGGGGTGGAAAACGACGTGGACATGACGAAATACGCGGCGCTTGTGGGTAGAGGAGCGTCGCATTACGACGGGGACATCCGTAATGACACATTTCGCACTTTTCGAGGAGATTTGGAATTTGCACAACGCGTGCCGGAAGAGAAACTGGTGCGACTGTTGAACGTTTTTATCAACGAATTGGGGTCGAACCCTGGGGAGGAGAAACAAGATGACGGAGAAACTGCTCGAAATGGCAACTTGCCGTCGATCAGGTGGGTGTGGCAAAATTGACTTGCAATGATGGGTTAAGTTTCACTTTTCTAACTTTTGGATGGGTAAAAAGATACGTGCAAGGAATGAATGTGCTCTGTGCACCACTGCTGTATGTGTTGCCGGAAGCAGACGCATACCACACGTTCTGTCAATTGCTAGTGCGGCACTGTCCACACTACATGGCTCCACAGCTGAAAGGCGTCGAGAAAGGTTGCGCTCTGGTTGATAAATGTCTGGAAACGGTTAGAAACTGCGGTTGGGTTTAGCAAAGGCAACTCGTTGCTGACATTTTGATGGGTGTGTTTGTTAAAGCTGGATCCGGATTTGTATCAACACTTGTCTTCACGAGGCATCACGGCGCGGATATACGCTCTGCCACTCATTCTGAGTTTGTTCGCTTGCGTTCCGCCACTCCATGAGCTTCTTCGAGTCTGGGATGTGGTACGGAATATTCATGTATCGTGCTTGATGGTAAATTTTCAGCTTACTCATTGTTGCAAGTAGCTTTTCGCAGTGGGCGTTCACTTTGTCGTGGTATTAGCAGTCGCGCATACAGTACTACTTCGCGAGCAGTTGTTGAAGTTGTACGTCTTGAAGGTTTCTTACCGCTATGCAGTCATCTTTACCTAAATCTAAAATGTTATGGCCTCATGTTGCTCTTGGCAATTAGGGACATGGACTTGATGAAAGTCCTGAGCCTCCGATGTGCGCCTGCTCTGCAATCAGACCTGCTTATCTCGGTTGCCTTGCAGTTGCTGCATCGTTTACCCGGAGATCTTCTGTACGAGATCGCTCGCCATCCGTTTGAGAATCCGGACGCGCCAACAAGCCTCCCCTTCCATCCCAAGACGATTTCTGCCATCGCGACGCAGGTCCAGAAGCAGCAACAACCGCAGCAAACAAGTGACTCCGTTCGTACCCCACGCTCCTCGACATCATCACGAGCGCAGTCGACGAAAGACAAACCGGCATCGAAGCCCAGCACACCGCGTCAGTCTTCCTGCTCACGAGCTGAAAATGCTCGTCCCCCTTGGAAAATATGAAGTTTCAAAGGAAATGTCGCCTACTTCGTGTCGCGTCAGCTGTATAACATTGCCCGACACATGTAATAACACGCCAGCAATTTGTAAATATTAAATCACAAGTTTGTCATGTCAAGAGCTCTTTTTTTTTCCTTTTCAGTTCCTTAGAGCAGTCGTCTAAGTTGTTTGCCTATCGACGCCCTTGCCGGAATTTGGGACGCGCAGCTTTGCGCTCCGCCTTTTCTTTCTTCTTCGAGGCGGCAGGGTCGTCCTCGTCCGTCGGATCCGGCGTGAAGACGTAGTTGAGCAGCATGCGACCGCCGTGGTACAGCAAATAGCCGGGAATGACGAGGTACACGAGCCAAAAGTAGCTGGAGATCAAAAGTCCGGCCTGCACGAATAGCGTGACGATCAGGACGTCCATCGCATATCTAATGTGGACGTCAGAGGACAGAACACAAGGGTCCTTTAGGTCAGTCTTACGAATCAAATAGTATCAACTAACAGAGGGTCCAGTAGAGCCACCAGTACGTACTCGCTGCTGCCTCCTTCCTCAGCTGCACCAACGACCCACGAGTAGCTGAGGTAGGTGGACAGCGACAGGAAGACGTAGCCCACGAGTGTCCACATGGTCACCGAGCTGTAATGCCAAACAATGCAGTACAGGAAGTACAGCACGTTGATGGGGGCGATCCACTGCTGCAGTCGCGTGCTCAGCGAAGCACTGGCACGCTGAGCCTTCTTGGCTGCTTGGTTGGCCTGCACGTACCGAGTGACAGGGGGAACGTTAGCGCGTCATGAACAGAGAGCTCGTCACTATGCCACACGTCGTACCATTTTCCGGCAATGACACTGGTATGAGGTTTGCAAGCATCAATATTACATGTATTATACATGTACCGTAGATGACAGAACAAAACACACGCCAATTTTAGGTGTTTCCACATCATGTTTCTAAATGAATTTAAATCTTACAATACTTCGAGGTACAAAACAGCATTTACCGAAAAAAATCAACTTTGAAAATTCTTTTAACAGCGTTCTCAAAATTAATTTAAACACACTTTTTTGACAATGCCAGCCGGTCACATGAAGTTGAAGTTGCCCAGCTTCTAGAGCTTGCGTCGTTATCTTTTGCGGGATACTACACTGAATCGACAGTCACGCAGAGCTTCCCGTTCACTCGTCAGGCATGATAATAACTGGAGTCTTCTACCGGTAAGCGAGTGGACAACTTGGCCATCCAACAGAGCGAACAGTTTCGACATGGTCACCACGCTGGTATTGTTTTTGCAAGAGGCTGAAGTAGAATTGTGTGCAGGTTGCGTTCGCCGACGAGCGTATAAATACTTGTCGTGCATGTGGCGAAGAGATAGCGGTAGTAACGGCAGCAATTACTTTATATTTTTAAGTTTCGGCGTGCCTCCCCACTCGCTCGCTCTATTCAATTTCCAGGAGCCTGAAACCCCTTGCAATAACGCGGCCGAGTCTCTTGCTCCTTCTCGCTCTGCATGGCTCTTGGCTCAACATCATCGTAAGAACGCTCGACTCACAGCATTCGTACACTCCAAGCACACTGAGGGTGGATTCGGTATCTCGAGAGGGCGAGCCCATAACAGGAGCTGCAGAGCTGGGAGCCACGTGCCCCGACGAGGGTTGCAACCCCGGGGGTCACGGCCCGAGGAAAGTGACGATTGCAGTCAAACCGCAGTCGTGGGGATCGAACCAACCCTCCGGTCAAGAAATGGAGAGACGTGGTACCGTGCTTAGCCAACCGTATCGCCTTGTGGACCCTTTCCAGATAGAGCGCGATGAACGAACGCATCAAAAACCCACCTACATCTCGAACGCCATCCACACTTCAAAGTACACGTTTCTCAATTTTCTGCCACTTTGTCTGCTACAGGAATTCCGGCGGGTACGCCATAATCTTTCTATCCGTTTAAAAAAGGTTGGGGGTTGTTTACTGATGCTACGTGTGCACAGTCGGCAAATCTGTACTTCCTAGTGATCGCCATCTTGCAGTCCATTAAACAGATTTCACCGCTAACGCCGGTAACGGCGATCGCGCCACTGGTAATGGTGATTAGTGTTAGTTTGCTACGAGAAGCGATTGAAGATAGGGTGAGTGGGCGCTCCATCGTGATTTGTGCGTGGAAGATTGCTAACGCACGCTGTTCAAACGAACGATAGAAAAAGCGCTTGTCTGATAGTTTGATCAACGCTAAACCGGTGCTTGTCTTGAGGAATTTTGAAGAGCAGCGTATCGTGTGGGAATCCATTCAGGTGCGTACACAGCAAAGCACATTGAGCGACGAGGTGGTCTGATGGTCTGGTGTCGCTGTGTAGGTTGGCGATCTCGCTCGAATACATGAGCGGGAAGCGTTTCCGGCGGATGGGATAATACTCGCAAGTAGCGAGGAAAACGGTAAGATACTTGTAGAGCGAGTGAAGGGCTAAACTACTGACCAACATTCACTGCAGGTTCTTGCTTTATCGACACCAGTAACTTGGACGGAGAAGCCAACCTGAAATCGCGAGCATCGCTACGTGTCACGTCGAGTTTCGTGTTTGACAGAACCTCACCCGACAAGGAGAAATACTTTATCAAATGCGAGCAGCCAGACCAGGATCTGTATCGGTTCGCAGGAAACCTCTCCGTTGAGTCCAAAATGTACAGCCTCAGCGAGAAACAATTCCTTCCTCGCGGCTCGACACTTATGAACACCAAGTGGGTCATGATGCTCGTGGTGTACACAGGTAAACGTCCGTTTTTGTATCACTCGTTAGCTATGTAAAGCTCACCATCCTCCTCGCTAGGTCACGACACCAAAGTGATGAAAAATGCGCGAGCGGCGCATCACAAGCTCAGTCACCTCGACTTACGGATGAGTCGAACGGTGGTATTTGTCTTCTTTATTCAAGTCCTTTTATGTGCGATTGCTGCGTGTGTGCACCATTTCAACTTCGATGCGAGCGTATTGCAGCACGTGGGCGACGACCACTCGGAGTCTCTGGAATCAGTTCTGCTCTTCCTCTCCTTCATCGTGTTAATGAATACGCTGATCCCCATCTCCCTCGTAGTGACGGTCGAAATCATCAAAACGGTGCACGCCAAGTTCATCACGTGGGATAACAAAATGCGCAACAACAACGGGGAAGGAGCCATGGCGAACACGTCGTCTCTAACGGACGAACTGGGCCAGGTCAAGTATATTTTCACCGACAAAACAGGCACCTTGACGCAGAACCAAATGGTGTTTCGCAAATGTAGCGTGGGTGGGGGGATCTACGTGACCAAGCAGAAACGGTCGCTTCTAAGTGGCGTTTCCATCTCTTCGCTGGATGCGCTAAGCGCTGGTACGACAAAGACCAGCACTTTCCATAGCGAAGACGCCGAACCGAGCGACCTTCCTCCGATCTCGTATTTTCGTCGCGTGTTGAAGAATCTCGATAGTTGCGAGAGTCATTTCGCATTGGCAATGTCGCTCTGTCATACGGTTGTGTGCGAATACGACCGAGCGACTGGCGCGCTGTCGTACAATTCCGATTCTCCCGATGAATGTGCGCTAGTTCGTGGCGCGGAAGCTATGGGCGTTCGGCTGTTTGAGCGATGTGAACACAAACTTTACGTGGCGATTACGGAAGAAGACCGGCACGGGTCGCACTTGAAAACAGTTGCGTACACGCTCACGTTTGAGATTTTACGGATAATCCACTTTTCGAGTGACCGGAAGCGGATGACGATCATTGTTCGAGATGAAAATGGAGGGATCAAGCTCTTCTGTAAGGGAGCAGATAGTGTCATTTTAGAGCGTTGCGATCACTTTTTGTCCAGTAAGGAAGAGACCATGGCCCATGCGACACAATTCGCTGAAGAGGGCTATCGGATTTTACTCTTCGCCGAACGAGATTTGGTTCGTACTTGTGTAACACAACGGACACATTGACGCTTTATTTTACCGCTTGGTATTTGGTTAGGACGAGATTTACTACAACACGTGGGAGGATCGATATGATGAAGCTGAATTGGATATCCATTCCAAGGAAGCCAAGACACAGGCACTAGTGGACGAAATAGAGAGGCACTTTACTCTGATCGGAGCGAGTGGTACGTCGTGGTATTCAAAGTATTTTTTATTTAGAGGTGGATTATAATAAATTATCGTTTTTATTTCAGCTGTCGAAGATAAGCTACAAGTGGGTGTTCCAGAAACTATTTCCTTATTTCAGAAAGCTGGCATTAAGGTAGCCTTACATTGACACTTTCAGAAGACATTGAATTGTTCTTAACGTCGTTGTGCTCGTTAGATTTGGGTGCTGACGGGGGACAAGCTCGAAACTTCCCTCGAGATGGGCAAGCTTTGTCGAGTTGTTACTCCTAAAATGCAAGAGGTGATTATCCAAGGAGCCACTCGACATGAAATGACTCAACAGCTTGAAACAGCTCTCCAGAACTCAAAGGTGAACACGATTATCTCAGCTTCGGATCTACGTTGGTCCCTGACTTAATGTTGCTATTTGTGCATGTAGGAAAGCCAAGCAGTGCTAATTGATGGCAGTGCTTTAACGCTGGCACTTCTCCCAGCCAACCGCATGAGCTTCCTCAAACTGGCACTACAGTCTGCAACAGTTATCGTATGCCGCGCGTCTCCTATTCAAAAGGCTTTAGTGGTGGAGCTAGTCAAAGCAGGCGTGCCAGACGTCACTCTCGCAGTGTAAGGTCTTGTCGCTTCTGGCCTAAATCCCATGATAATTCACTAAAATGATGCCTATGGCAGTGGCGACGGAGCGAACGATGTTAGCATGATTCGAGCGGCTCATGTTGGCGTCGGCGTCATGGGTCAGGAGGGTATGCAAGCCGTTCGAAGTGCCGACTACGCCGTCCAGCAGTTCAGTCATTTAGGGCGATTACTGCTTTACCACGGTACACAAATCTATAGGATAGGACTCTCGGTACAACACTGACCTTGACGTTGTTACCAAATGAGCAGGCCGGTTATCATATCTCCGAACAACGCAGTGCATCGACTACTTTTTGTACAAGAATATCGTCTTCACGTTGCCACATTTTGTCTACGGAATTGCGTCGGCTTTTTCAGCCCAGGTACGTCAAATATTTGCTTCTTTTGTGTAGTTTTTAGTGAGCCTTGATGCTTATTCTGCAATCCTTGTAGACATTTTTCTGCGACTTGTACATCACAGCCTACAACGTCGTCTTCACGGCACTTCCGGTGACAGTACGGGCAGTCATGGAGACAGATCTTTTGGAGCCTATCGCGGCCAAGTTTCCAGAGCTCTATCGCTTCGGAGCCACCAACATGTTTTTCTCGCATCGAACAACGGCAAAATCCTCCACACTAGCAGTTTGCCACGCCCTGATAACTACAGCTGTCCCTCTGATGTTGATGCAGCACAATAACCTTGGCGAAGGGGACTCGTTCTGGGCAGCCAGTGTCGCGTCGTTCTTCTACATTGTACCCATTGTGCACTTCCAGATTTTCTTCGAGACGTGGAATTGGACGTGGGTGATCTGCCTCACGTACGCATTATCATTGGGCGCGTTCTTCATGTGCATCGCTGTGTACGATCACTTCATTGGCGACATCGAAGGTGTCTGGAGGACGGTGATCGCTAGAAAAGGGTTCTGGCTTGGCTTCGCGCTGGCTTCGGTAGCCTGCATTCTACCCGTTGTAGCTTACAAATGGTACGTGGTAGTGCCACTGGTGGTTATTTAAGCGCAGCCAGACCTAACGTTGTATTCGATTTTCATCGATAGCTATGAAGAGAACTTCGAGACGTCCAATCCTGTCCACATTCTGCGACGGACACGGCTACATAACAAAGTGTTGGATTCTTCAGGGGTAGACACTTTGGGGTCTACCGATCTCGCAGCTTCTGTCGTACCAAGTCCACAACCCACTAGCAATAAAAGATCCTAACTAGACAGCTTCCAGTATAAAAGAGAACAATGGAACAACATTTTTCGTTTGTGAGTTTGATCCAACTAGCAATGTCTTTTCGTATTTTTTGGTTGTGTCGCTTCGTAGGCAATTTTTTTAAGTCGCGCTTAAATGGCGTTCCTTCGACGAAAGACGCCAAATCTCCGAGTGCCAACCGGTAAAGATGCCGTCAACTTCCGTAAGCTCTTGTTCCTGCCGATAAAAGACACGGAAGATCTCTTCACGAATCAAGCATGGGAGCGGGTGCGTTTGTCAGATTTTGCCCAAGGTCAAGTGATTACTTCATCTCTCTTCCTGCTTTAAAAATGCTGTAGCTGGATGTACGATGTCTAACGCTTATGAAGACCAAGATGCTGCGAGCGTCCTGTATTGCCCGAGGGTTGCCGAAGAAAGGAGGCAAACGCACGTTGGTGCAGCGTCTTACGGCCTCGTTAAGCGAGCAGCGAGCAGCAGGTACGTCATCGTTTTTCAGTCTTTAACAAAGGACAGCGGGTTAATTATGGACGATGGTAGAAATCCGGCGTCGACAAGAGGAAGAGGACGAGTACCAACGACAACTCGACATGCTTGGCGGAGTTTGGTCGTTCGGGTCAGGATTTGCAGGACAGCTCGGCCACGGAGACCTCGAGTCGTCTGCCACTCCACGGATCATCAAAAAGCTTCGAGGACGCAGTATCGCACACGTCTACGCGGTAAGAAATGTGAATTGGTGAATATTGTGATTAGGAAGCAATGATATAGTGTCTTCATGGTCCAGGGCTTTGACTCGGACGTCGCCTTTGCTGCTAGTCGATCGGGTGATGTTTACGTTTGGGGTAAACGGACGGGTCCTACCGGTCTCCCATTAGGATCATCTCCAGCTGCTCTTACAAGTCTGACGTACGGCCAAGACAGCGATTTCGACGCTGAAGACGGAGACGATACGTTGAAACGAGGAAGTCTTGAGCCTTCGGAGAGAATCGAAGAGGAGCGAGATGACTTTGATGAACCGAGTGACAGCGAAGAGGAGCAAGAGGAAGAGGGAGGGGAGGAAGATTTCGTCCATCCTGTCAAGCTGCTGTCACTTTGTGGCGAAGGTATCAGTTATATCGCTGTGGGTCGAGTACATTGCTGTGCCACAACCAAGGACGGAGATGTGTACACGTGGGGGCAGAACGATCACTGTCAGCTTGGCACGGAACCGGTCCATAATTTATCAGAGGCGTTGTCAAGGAAAGCTCGAGTACGATACGGAGTCGATTGTGTGGAACCGCGACTGTGGGAGAGAACTGTATCGGAGACGTGTGTCATTTCTGCAGTCGATGTTGGTACGAATCATACGTTTGCAGTCACGGACAAAGGGGAGATGCTGGCGTTCGGAGCCACATACAATACGAGTGATCACTCCAGTCTAGCTCGAAGTATAGCAAAGCTACGCGTCACCCAGGTCAGTCACAAACCAGGTGACTGATGTAGAGTAAAGATACTAACTATACCTCTTTCTAGATTACTTGTGGCGCTATGCACGCTGGTTTGGTGACCTCCGAGGGGCAGGCATATACGTGGGGGAGCGGTGACGGTGGGTAAGGCGCAGCAATCAAGTGTTGTTGCTGGTTTACTGATTTTTCTTACATCATGCGTTGCAGTCGTCTAGGACATGGAGACAATATCTCTTACGTGAATCCAAAACTAGTCGAAGCGCTCAAGACAGATATCATTGTGGAGCTTGCATGTGCGTGTTGGCACTCGGTGGCAGTTGTGTTAATTCCGCCATTATTGAAAGGCGGTGTGGTACGTAGGCCTCATTTTGTTTTTAAATTAAACTCTGGTCCAATACATGTTTCTGACAGGTCTATACGTGGGGAAGTGGTCGTCTTGGACAAGTACAGTACCTTCATTACTACAGTGCACATGCTCAAAAGGTATACTGTGAAGTAACACTGTTTCCTCAAAGCTTGCTCAAGGTGGAAGGCAAATCTCGACATTACCAGGTCTAGTGACGGATTTCCTCACAACCCACGCCCTCATTAAAAAGGTATGCGCGGGCATGTACCACAACGTGGCATTATCGGTCGACGAGGAGGTACTGCGTCTACATCTTCAGAGTAGCACTACTATTTGGTCTGATATTTCTCGTGGTCAGGTGTTCACCTGGGGTAGCAACATGAATGGCTGTCTGGGAAGGCCGGAAGAACTGGGAGACCTAGAGGAGAATTTCTGTGCCGTTCCTGGCCGAGTCGAAGGCATGCAGGACTTTGTCGGTCGGCCCTGTTCCAGTTCGTAGTTTGCTTTTCAGTGGAATGCTCGAACATGCACTAACTTTATTGCTATCAGTTGCGGCTGGTCGGGAGTTTACGCTCATAGCCACCAAGCCATACATCGGACCAAGTCGAGAAGAGCTAGAGCGACGGAAACAAGAGCAGATTCAACACGCCGAGAGTATCGATCGCCAATCCGGAGTGGTGAAAGACGAGAAACGAGACAAACTCCAGATGATTCACAAGCACAAACACGCCACCATCATGGCGCTCCTGAACGCGAAGTACCCAAAGTGCACCATCTGCACGACGGGCCTCGTTTGTCCTGGCTTCCAGGCCAATAGCGAGAACCCGACGCTGTGCAAACACTGCATGCACGACAACCGCAAACACCAGGAGCAATACAAAATTAATGACAAGAAGATTACGCTCACGTACCTCACGCAAGCCGTGGACAAGCTGGGCGTCGTAGTCGACTTTAGTGACATCCCAGACATTGAACTGGAGGAAGAACTCGAATTCGAGTTGGAAGAGGATGAATAAATTTATATTAAATTTAGAGAAGTAGCACTGAAAGAGTCTTCTCTACTTTGATACGAATCGCTGCGTCATAATTCCGACAGCGCGTTGCAGAGAGAAAAGCCGCAGCCAGCCACGCTCTCGCCCTGACAATACGCCCACCATGTACAGGACTAGCGACGCTGAGCCCAGCACTCGGATCGACGACGACTTGATCACTTTTCGCTGCTTTGGGACGATAATATCGCGTAGTAAGCAGCCGAATGCGAGCCATAGCAAGACTTTACTGGAAAAAATCCCACGAGTCAACATGCGCACACCGCTCTGTACAGTTGGCCAACTCAGGAGTCGGCTCGACTCGTGCTTGTTGCGATTCGCCTTCATCACGGCAACCCACGACAGAATATCCGCGAAATCCACCACTCCGTTGCGGTCGTAGTCCAAAGCATCCAAATAAGCCTCCGCGTCCGCAGTGCTGATTTTTTCACCTGAAACATAAATCTCGTTAAAAAAATTATCTTACCACCTCAATTTTTAGCTTTTTATCAGACACGTACCCAGAATATTGAGAATGAACTGAGACACTTTAGTCGAGCTGAGTTCCAAGCTGCCATCCGTGTCCATTAATGAAAACATCAGCTTAATTGTGTCCATCTCTTGCGGAGTAAGCAGCTAAAATACATTTAACAGTTAGTTCACTTTTCACTTAGCAGTTAGTTCACTTTTAAAAACCTGTAAAAAATAATAAAGTTGACTCACACTTGGACGCTCGTCCGTTTGGGTCTCGTCCAGATTACTCAAAGAAGGTCTGCGGTGGATTCGAGGAGGAGACGCTGGCCCCGAGCTGCGCGTTGGCGTTTCTTCTACCAATTCCCATTTGTTCACTTCGTCATCCAACATCTTTCGGATAGCTTGTGGGTGCATTTCACTTGTAAGACGTCGTCGTCTTTCTGCTGGATCTTCGTGGTCCCCTTCGACTGCTGGAGCATCCGTATCAATTAGGTTATGCCCAACCACGGCGTTTGACTCGACAAGCCCTTGAGCTCTGCACCCTTCTGCTAACCACAAAACTTCCTCAAAGAATTCCTTGCTTGCTGGGAGGAATGGCAACGTTTGATTGAATAGTCGCCACATGTCGGATCCTCGTTCTGCGCTCGCAATCGGTGGGGCTGGATGTCCCGCGGAGTTAATTTGCTGGATTTCCCACGAGAAAGGTTCATTCCGGAAGAGCAAATAGGCGGCCTACAAATCAAAATATTATAGAAATTATTGAAATTCAAGTCAAATATTGGCAAAATAGAACAGTGGTACCGTGTTGCCGTAGCTGTCGCAGTAGTTCGGCGCCGAAAAAACGGTAATGAGTGGAGGCATGGACTTGTCCACTCGAGTATCCAGCTCTTGATACTCCTGCGAGTTGAAGTGATACGTGAAGCCTTCATCCTCGAACTCATGTGCACGAAGCATCGACAGCAGCTTGTTGGTGCCTAAAAACTCGAACAATGCCGCCGAATTGAAGTAGTAGGAGCATCCACGGGCCTACGCGGCAATGTGAAGTAGCGTCAGGTCGAAATCATACCAATACATGTACTGACTTATGGGGGGTCGTACCTGATTGGGCTCCCATCCTGGCTGAGTGTCCACCTCTGCGTCCACATCGCGAGTGTGCGAAGTCTTCGGGTCCGACCATAAAAGGTCGCATAACAGCCCCGTGGTAGGGATTTCCCGCCGTCGGTCCATAGTTTGAATGTCTTCGATTGTTTTCAGCTCGGGTGAGAGGCCACCGTGCACACACAGAACTTGCCCACGCGACGTGGACAGCAGCGCAGCCACTGGCATCGATTGGAAACAGGACAAGAAGTGGTAGTAGGCTGAGATGCCGTACTTCCCCTTACACTCGTTGCGAAATCCGTAGAAGGATGAAATCGATTCGCACTCGTGATTGCCACGGAGGAGAACAACTTTGTCGGAAAACTGCAGCAAAAAACCGTAATTATCAGAGTTCCAATGCAATTAATTATGAAGTTTCCTTACTCGGATCTTGAGCAGTAGCAGATAGAGCATCACTTCGCACGAGAAGGCCCCGCGGTCCACGTAGTCTCCCAGAAACACCAGCTGGACATCACGCTCGGCCAAGTCGGCAACGCCAACGGCGTCCATCAGCTGCATCAGGTCGTAGAACTGGCCATGGATATCTCCAAAAACTATGCAAATGAACACGTAATCGACCTTATTTCAGTTATCAATGCACCTACTGCCACAAAGGCAACTTGCTTCTTCGCATTACCATATGTTGAAGCTCTTTGCCGCACGGCCACAAGGTTCGGCTCCAGGTTCATGATGAACTGCGCCTCATGAATGACACCCAGCGCGTCCTTGACGGCCAGCGGCGTCTGCTGCTCGAAGGCCTCGCGCACCTCTTCGAGCGTCAACAACACCTTGGTCTCCTTGCGTCGCATGTCTGCTCAGAAAAGCGAACGTGGAGATGATACCGTGCTTCGCATCACTAGGTACGAAAAGGTCGTAGCGCGAAAGGACATAAGCACTTCAACTTCCGTTCGGGCGTGAAAAGCGAAGGGAAACGTGTCGCACGACGACACGCTATTCGTCATGCACTATACTGCAATCGAAATTACAGATAGAAGATGAAGTTGCGCTGGCCTCGTCGACCCGGCTCGTTGGTCATTTTTCGAGTCGAGAATGACGCAGTAATTTCGTATCGGCGAGCTGGCAGCACCAAGAAAAACATATCACGAAAGTGACTGGGCCACATGTTTCCTTTCTCTGCTGGATCTCGTCTCGCTTAATAGCTACGCATACTTGCGGGGAGAACGGTCTTCAACACAGAAGTTGAAATGTGAGCAGTCCCATCTTATGTAAATTTCATTACTACATGTAGTATTAGTGCAATGCTGCGATTAATGCAATTTATTATCAAATGCTTCAACGCTTTTTTGCTTCAACTTTATTTTGATTGGTTGTCAAGCGTATCTTACCGTCCGATTATTACGTTGAAGTGGTCGTAACCGTTACACATCCGATTGACCCGCATATCCAATCGACACGCCAGCAACATGCAGCCAGCACTATCACAGCCCAGCGTCTCCATCCAGCACCTTCATGCGTCTTCATCACTCTTGGCACGACACTGATTCCCCTTTCTCAGCTGCATTCTCAGCCGCCCCAGCGCCCCCCACAAGCAGCGCCTCCATTCACCCCGCCACAAAATCCACAGCCTCCAAACCGTCTATCTGGGCTCGCCACGCAACTTGAAAGCGACAGGTCCATTATCTCCGTCCGCCCTCCGTCCGTCACTTTTCAATTTGCACTCGTGGTGCAAATGGCCGAGCGTCGCCAGTCCTCACGCAGCAGCACCAGCCGATACCGCACGCGGAGCTCCAGCACGCCGCCCAGCAAGCGGTCGCTGGGCTTCAGCACTCCTTCCGCCTCCAGCGCTGTGAGCCCTCCCAGCCTCTCACCGACCCACGACGAGCTCTCAACTGACCGTGTCTTGACCTTCTTGCAGAGCGCACAAGACCGCAACGTGCCTGTTCGGTTCGGCAAATGGAGCTTAGAGGAGGACGCGTACTTGGCCAAGCTCATCTGGCTCTTCGAGAACGGGTTACTGGTCGACATCGAGCACAAGATGTCGTTGCGTTCGTTCCTGGCGCTCATGCTCGACTGTTGCCCCATGCGCATCTCCAAGAAGCAAATGCACGGCCACAAGTTCGTGGGGAAGACCAAATACGTGCGTCGCAACACCCAAATGACGCAAAAAGAGTACGACAAGCTCTGTCAAGAGGTTTCGACGCTTCGACACGCCTTCATCAAGGCTTGGGCCCGGGACGAGTACGACCGACGCAGCAACAGAGCCAAAGAGGACGCCACGAGTTTCCAGAACTGGTACGACAGAGCTGTGAGTCTTGTACCCATGCCCAAGCTGGCAAAGAGACCGAATCTCAAGGAATACAAGAGGAAACGTCACATTGAGCCACTGGATGAGGTCGAGACGCACGTGCAGAGCACCAAGAGACAGCAAGTCGAGAAAACGTCAACGATTCGACCGGTACAGGCAGCTGTGGACCACCTAGAGCGTGAGGATGCACCACAGGTGGAGATGCTGGAGCCAGTGGAGATTCTGCCCCTGGAACCAGCTCCAATCCCTGACAGTACAGTAGTGACGGCTCTGCCGACTTCGTACTGCAGTGAAACAGTGAATATGGGGGACTGGCTGGCCAATTTGGATCGTGGCCGCACGGTAACGCAGTGGACGGATTTCCAGACTGTCAATCACGTCGGAGAGACTCGATACACTTTGTGTGAAGACGCAGTGCAAGTTTCTTTGCATTTGAGCGACCAACAACCTTCAATGGCTGGATTATCCATTGAGCGTCGATCTTCCAGACTGATTATTGACTTTGGAGCGCCGAGCTGCTGGTCCATGGACGAAGAATCCAAGCACGAGCCGTCATGTGACTACTCGGAGTGGGCAGATCATGATCTGGCCGAAGAATTGGCAATGACAACAGATCCTGGCATCTTTGGCTGGGACGACGCGTCCTCGCTCCCCCACTTGGCGTACAACCCGACGGTGAATTTCCTGTGAAACATGTTCATGGTCCTTGTAGCTTCATTGTTCCAGCTACGCACTGCAGACCATGTTGCTGTGTGAGTTTCCCCACTCGTGAGCGTTATTTTTTCTTGGTAGTTTAGCCAGTCGTAAATATTGAGTTTTCTTCTTCTAGGTTGCAGATTGAGCCTTAACAGCTTCCAATTGTTGCATCAAACGTGCAATCTCTTTATGCAAATGCTTGAGTTTTTTCTGCTCCGCCAAAATTGTGTCACCCGCGTGATCACGTGATCGGATTTTTGCCAGTTCTGTTGCCATGGCCCCAACCTTCTCCACTGTTCTCCAGTTGCTCGCCAGGATTTGCATTATCCGCTGCTCACTTGCTCGATCTTCATCCAGATCCGCGCCTTTGGCACCTGATAATTTGTTACGAGTTGCCCCCATGCGTATTCGTGCCGATAAGTCAACTCGATCCACGGCAGTAGTGACAACTGTGGCATCGTGCAACTCACTCCACTCTGGACGAGGAGTGAAGGCACGTTTCATGTTTGCTGCTTCTTCTTCGAGATCGTTCAATTCTTTCTCCACCGTGACACGTTGATTATTCAGCCCACGTAATTGATTCCGTACGTCAAAGATAGCTTCTGTTCGAGCTCGCAATAAGGCCTTACGTTCTCTGTGCGTTTCTTGAAGAACTTGATGCCTCGCTAGCGCCATTGTGAGCCGTGCAAGCTGCTGTTGCGTGGATGTTTTAGAGCCCACTCGACTCGCTGGAAGCAGTGACGAGGCAGTTGATAATGTTCGAAGATCTTCAAGTCGCTTCACTCGTTGTTTGTTGGCCTGCTCTTCCCTTTTCGCTTCGGAAGTTGCAACAGACATTTGCCGCTTTAGTTCGCTGTGGCGTGTGGTGAGGTCGTTCAAACCAGCGCGGAGGTCGTTGCATGCCCAAGTACGTAAGCTTTTTCGTCGCCCTGTCTCGGCTATATCTTCACGAATATTGGCAGTTGTTGCACTAACATTGGCTCCGGCTGCAATACTGGCACTACTGAGTTTCCGCTCTAAGGATATGTTGCTGTTTACTGCCGATTTCATTGCATGTGCAACAGCTGCCTGGCACTCTTGGATCATTTTTGGAAGCTCATTATTGCGCTCTTCAATTTGCCGAATCTGATTCCGTAACTCCTGGCATGCTGCTCCCTCTTCATGAAACATTTCTTCGGTGCCGCGTAGAAGTTGCGAGTAAAGAATTTTTGGTTGCTGGTTCACTTGGACACTTCCACCATTTGTAGCAGCTGGTGTGAATGGCTGCCAACAAGCAGCTTGCAACCCAGCAAGCATTTCCTGAGCTCCCAAGCCGTCAAAACCCGGGCCCTTTCCGCTTTGTGCAATGACTAAAATTGCTTGTCGAAGTTTGCGAAATGCTTCTTCTAGTGTCAATGGTGAACTTTGCCCGTGTAGGACAGCGTGGTGGTTCTTTTCCACTTGGGCAACTTCTTCCAGCACACGAAGCGACCGAAACATTTCCACGGATGGATCAACATTCTGACGGCCTGTCTGCGCTTCAAAGTGTCGTGGCGACGGCGGTATGGCGGTTAAGTTAGTATGACGTCGAGTCACACGAGCGCGAGTTTGAGCTCTGGCCGATTGCTTGTGATCCATTCGTGACGTCGTAGTTGGCACACATGATGACGGTTGGTAGTAGAGGTGCGCCGTGTCCATGCTGAAGTTGAAATTCCCTTTCGACGAAGGCAACTTAGCAGAATTTAGGCGACGGTATTAATAACCGACTTGGCAACTTTTTTCCGATCTTCAAATGGAAAATTGATAGTCATTGGCGTTAAAGCACAATGCGAGCTCTTCTCTGGATTGGCGCAACGTTGCTTAGTGGAGGACGGTGGATCCACGAAGTGTATGCGGCGGGTGGCCTTGACACAGCCACGGTACGAACGCAAAGCTGGAATTCTCAGTTGTAGGCACTAAAACCTTGCTACTGATTTTGCGAATTTCCAATAGACCGCGGAGATATGTGCTCGAACACAAGAGGAGATTCGGAATCTACTGATCAACAAAGACCAGGAAACCAACGGCGTGGCGGGCAACACTCTGGTGGCAAACGACTGCAAAGAACTGATCGAAGCTGACGTTATGGATGCTCGAAGCGATGAGGATCAGAAGTCGCTATGTGGCAATTCATGCTACGACGCCCTCAACGCCAAGTACAAAATCATGCTGGACAATGATTGCTACGCGAGTGACGACGCCGACGAAGAGGCCAGTGGGAAGCTCCAAGGTGCCGCGTACCAAATCGCCTGCCAAACCAATGTCGACGGGAAATATTGCAGTACGTCAGCACAAAATGTAGTGTTGCTTGGCCACGTATCTGCAGTTTTAACTAGGTTTTTTTACGCCAGTTCCAATGCTAGGCGAGCTGGTAAAGGAAGCCGGAACGTCCTATTCGCTCTGTGACGACATTGTGTCGGAACTCGGCTGCTGCTTCCAGAGTTATCGACAGTATATGTTACTTGGCACCGCTGCGAGTGTCGTCGCCATGGACGAAGCCCAGAAAGAATGCACAGACGACGGCGTCGGAGGTCTGGACCAAATGTGTCCCTGCTCATACAACCAGCATGCCTTCACCACCACCACATTCTGTTCACGTAAGCTGCAGCATCTCCTTACTGCTTCACAGAAATCGATGAACTAACTTGTTGCATCCACAGACGCAACTCGAGTGTATCCACTTCTCGCCGTTTTAGTCACCACAATTATTCTAACGTTATAATAGTCACGCATTAAAATTGGGGTTTAGTAAACCCCCGCCCCACGTTTTTTACCTCACGGTTTGTATTTCTTTTCTTGAAGTTTGTATCCATAGAGCTCATCAGAGCATTATTTTTGAAAAGACCAGTAGACGTGCGCAATGTCACCCCCAAAGGAGAAGGACGTGCTGTCCATTAAGGACGGACATTTCGTGGACCAACATGGCCGTGTCACACTGTTGCGTGGTGTGAATCTCGGTGGCTCGTCCAAGCTGCCTTTCAGTTACGGACACACCGACGATCAGGACATGAGCGACTTCTTCGATGGCGCCGCCTCCGTGTCGTTTATTGGTCGCCCATTCCCTCTAGAGGAGGCGGACTTGCACTTGTCGCGTCTGCAGCGTTGGGGACTCACGTTTCTGCGCTTCATCGTGACGTGGGAGGCCATCGAGCACGCCGGACCAGGCCAGATCGACCACGAATACCTCAAATACATTCGTGCAGTTGTGGAGAAGGCTGCAGACTATAACATGCAAGTGTACATTGACCCGCACCAAGACGTCTGGTCCCGCTGGACGGGAGGTGACGGAGCCCCCATGTGGACGCTGGAATGCATCGGCTTTGAGCCTCGCAACTTCGAGCCCACCAAGGCAGCTTTGTGTCTCGAGACGTGCGGACTACCAGCCTCCAAGTTCCCAAAGATGATCTGGCCGACAAACTACGGTAAACTGGCGTGTGCCACCATGTTCACGCTCTTCTGGGCCGGTAAGAAATACGCACCCAAATGTTACGTGGACGGTGTGCAGATCCAGGAGTATCTACAGTCGTACTACTTGGATTCACTCGTGGCTCTGGCTGAAGCCTTGAAGGGCCTGACGAATGTTGTGGGGTTCGGCACGATGAACGAGCCTTCGAGTGGGTTTATCGGCGTCAAGGACCTCAACAAATCTGTGGGGATCATCCAGAACGGATACGCGCCCACTGCGTTGCAAGGGATGGCGTTGGGCGAAGGTGTGGCGCAAGATGTGGACGTCTGGAATGCGGGAATCAGGACGATGATTCGTGGTAAACCGTCTCGAGTGGAAATCGTGGATCCAAATGGTGTGCGAGCGTGGAAAGAAGGCTTCGGATGTGTGTGGAAAGAGGCGGGCGTGTGGCATTTCGACGCCGAAGGGAAGCCTCAAGTGCTGAAACCGGATTACTTCAGCGACGCTGACTTTGGCAAGGACTTTTACTTGCCATTCGCCAAAACATTCACGAAAAGACTGCAACAAGTCTTCGCAAACGCCATGATCTTCGTTGAGATGCCCCCCGTGGACTTTGGCGACACGGAATTCCCTCAAATAAGCAACGAGGACATCCCGAATGCAGTGAATGCCATGCATTGGTACGACAGCATCACGCTCCTCACTACGACGTGGCGTTCGTACTTCACGGTGGACTTTGCCAGTGGCAAACCTGCATTCGGTAACAAGTCTCTACGCAAGGTCCACCAACAACAACTCGCTCATGTCGCCAGCTTTGGTCGGAACAAGATGAACAACGCTCCGACGTTGATCGGAGAGACTGGCATCCCGTACAACATGAACGACGCTCGTGCGTACATCAGCGGAGACTACTCGGCGCAGATTGAGGCCATGGACAACACCATCTCGAATCTCGAGTCCCAGTTGCTGTCGTACACTTTGTGGAACTACACGGCGGACAACTCGCACGAGTTTGGAGATCTGTGGAACCTGGAAGACCTGAGTATCAGCAGTCCAGACTCGGAAGCGCTGGCGATTCGTCTTGCTGGAGGCCACACGCGACGTCGGGATGATCCTGCGCGTGGCTTAAAGGGATTTGCTCGTCCGTACGCTCGCAAGATCACTGGCGTGCCTCTCAAGTCGACGTTCACTATGGCTACAGCCGAGTATGTGCTGGAGTACGTGTCGGGCAACACGAAAGCGTCAGCTCCGACCGAGATCTACGTGCCGTATGTACGCTACCCGGGTGGCTACCGAGTGACGTCGTCGGATGGCCAATGCACCATCAAGAAGCACGAGAACTACGACATTGTCACGTACGCGCACGACGTCAAAGCCCACAAACACCGTGTCATTGTCTCGCCTCGTACGCCTGGTTGGTGGGGACCCAAGACGCGCCAACGCTCCGCTGTACATCGCTCTGGCCGTCACTGCTGTTGCCGTCCCGCTGCTTACTCTGTACAAGCGTAGATGAGCTGCAGCTGTCGAGAGATGGGACATCAGTGTTAACAACAATATAAGGCGAATATTGAAAAGAGAAACATGTACGTAAACTCTGCTGTTACGTCTTCACGCCGTACAGTTTCGGAACAAATTATTCGTCCACGATCATGTTCTCAGCCTCGTCGGCCTTGTCATCTTCGCTAGACATGGAATCTTCTTCTTGTTGCACGGCTTGTAGTCCCTTTTTGGTGATGAGGTCGAGCATATGAGCAGCAAAGTCATCCAGGAGCACCGGCCACGCTCCGTTCTCGTCGTAGTTGCTTAGATCTGGATTGATTTGGTGGCCAAAGTCCAGCACCTGCAGCCACAGATCCTTCGACACAACGCTGCGTGAGTTCTCACAAACATATTGCAGCCAATGACGGCGCCATGGGAAATGGCCAGGCAGTAAGAGGTCCCAGAGCCCGACAGCCAATTCCAGCGCCAAGCTCTTCTGCGTCGGATCCTTCGAGAACCCAAACGTGAACTGACCATACAAAGTGTCAGTAGGTATTAGCCTTTTAATCACGTACAAAAGATTTACAGTGTAACACACCGAATAAATAGTGGAAAACTCGGCACGATCTCGCATTTGATGCCGCAGAACTGGGAGCTTCGCTCGCAGGACTTCGATCGACTGGCAGTCCAACTTGTGCATCCCACGGTGGAACTCGGAGCGCGTATAGACGCCCATGGTCGCCGACTCCATTGCACAGCTCAGCGCCAACATCACTGGGTCTTGAGCATCGATCTCCAGTGCGTCACACAAGGCCAGGATGCCATCGTCGGTAATTGAAGCCTCCTCCGCTTCCGGATCTGAAAAAATATATAATAAAAAAGTTAAGTAAAAAGTAATAATTTCATATCAGCCATTGGACGTACGTACCTTGGAAGCGAGCGAATGCGGCATCAATTGCAGCTTCTTCAGCTTTCTCGTTTCTCGGCTTCTTGTTGCTACTCGTGTACTGTACAGGCCATGGCAAACGCCGTGTTAGATTGCTGCTTCAAGCTATAGACTCCCGTAATATACCCACAGTGTTGCTCGACCCCCTTTTGGTGCCGCTGTGGCTGCCGCTGTGTCCATTGCTGATCCCCATTTTGGCCATTGCCGCCACGTCTGCCTGATAAGTGGCGTTGGATTTTATCCGCTCCACCAGCTCCGCCTTGCGTCCACTCGTGCGTAGACCTGTTCACAGCTGTGAGCCACTTGTAATATACTTTAAAGTGCCGCGGACTGATACAAAGACGCACCGAACTTGCGGCAGATCTCTGCCAGCTCCTTGACGCGCATACTCGAGAGATCCATGACGGCTTAGAGCGTCGCAGCGCGCTTTCGAGCTGTAGGAGAAAGAAGAGAGGCGGTCAGCTGCTAGCGCTTGAGGTCATGTCGATTCGAAGAGGTGAGAGAAGAAGTTAGCATCCATCAGCTTGAGCATACCAGTGCGGTGTGAATACGGTAGTGATGGATTAGCCACGCAGCTGTGACAAGCCATGTGCAGCTGAAGCCACTGGCTGTTGTCACCAAACTAAAATGAAAATTAGGCTTTGAAATATCACAGCTCCTTGATAAAATTGTCAAAACTTTTAAAAGCTTTGAGAAAATATCACATTCAAGCAATCCTCGCGATGGCAAGCACAGCTCGCCCAAGTGGAAAGCCCAGCGTAGTGGCATCGTCAGAACCCACTTCCTCTTCCTCTCCACGTACAGCAGGCGATATCTTTGTACGGATGTCGCGCGCTCATGGGGTCCGCCGCCGGCGCGAGGACTCTGCAGCCATCGAAATCGAGGAATTGGACTCGCGTACAATGCGCCAGAACTCGTACAACTACTTTCAGCATCACGGGGCTGGATCGGGTCCTTCTTTACTGCACACGTCGACTTTTCGCTCATCTTTGAGTCGCAGTCCGGCGTCCAGGAAGAGGCAGCGGACGCTGGCGGAGCAACTAGACGAGCTGTGTCTACAGGGTCAACGTGGTCGACCCACGAGCGTTGACAGCAATAAGAGCAGGACCAAGAGCGAACGTCGACTGGTGAGAGAGAAAACCAATCAAGAAGCTGCAGAAGTTTCCAGAATTGTGGAGCTAGACGAGCTCGGACGCGAGAAATCCCCGTCCTTGGACGGCAGTGGCAGTGGCAGTGACAGCGACGGAATGATGGACGTCACGGGAGAACAGACAGGATTGAAGGTCTATGGAGACGCGGCAAATGTTGGAGGTCTACGCAGCTTCTTCGCTGCAGGGGCAGCAGAGCGTCATCGACCCATGGACAAAATGTATCGTCACTATGTAGCGGTGGCAGCGCAGACAACGTCTACGACGCCGACGACTCCGCAGGGTAACGAACTGGTGGTTTTTAGACCACCGACAGCGGTGAAGACGCCGTTTACGCAGGATTTACCTGCATATTTGTCGTTGACGCCACACGAATTCGAGAAGCTGTCGATGGCGGAGAAGCGCCAATGGTATCAGGCTCACAGACGCTACATGAGGGAGTTGGATCAGGCTGCGGCGGAGCAGAAGAGTGAGACTAACGTGGAGACGCAGTTGGAAGCGAAGCCGACAGATCCTACGGGTGGATATGAGTTCGTTAGACGCCGAAGCTCCAGTGGGAGCTCGAGTCGGTCGTATCAAGTGCTGGGTGTACCCAGTACGGATGAAGAAGAGGACGGAGCTTTTGGCGGGTTTGGAGAGGATGTGGAAATGATGGAAGATATTGAAGAATCTGCAGCACCGAAGCGTCCACACGCTGCAGGTGCTCTTACACACACGGAATGGTTTACAGATGATGAATTATGAAGTGGGAGTTACTGTGAATTATGAGAACTAAAAAGGGTGGATGGATGAATGACAACGTGTTGCTATTGCTTTTTCATAGCTCCGACCTACATCGTGTAAGCTTCGAGGTATGGACTCACAAGAGCGGCGGCGAGAGCAAGGTAAACAGGCCAGTTGGAGTAGCCCGAGCCCAGAGGCTTAGTAGGGTGCACCACGACGCGATGCTTGTGTGCATGACCGTCATGCAGGTGCTTCACCACGTCGTATCCCTCGTGTTTGTCGATCGTGAAGTGGCCATCCGAGGCAGTCACGCGGTAACCGTCAGGGTAGTGAGCGTACGGCACGTAGATCTCCGTGACAGCACTAGACTCCGGGTCCTTGGACGTGTATTCCAATACATACTCAGCAGCCTTCAAGTTAAACTGCGACTTGCTCGGGATCCCGGCAATTCTGCGTCCATGAGGACGAGCAAACGCGCGAAGGCCACGTGCAGAGTCATCACGACGACGAACCCCGGACAGACGACGCACAAGTGTCTCTGTGTCTGGACTACTGATACTTAGGTCCTCCAGGTTCCACAGGTCACCAAACTTATGCGAGTTATCGGCCGTGTAGTTCCACAGAGTGAAGGACAACAACTGCGACTCGAGGTTGAAGATAGTGTTGTCTAAAGCTTCCACTTGAGCGGAGAAGTCTCCCGTCTCGAAGGCTTGCGCGTGGTTCATGTTGTAAGGAATGCCCGTCTCGCCGATAAGAGTCGGAGCATTCGACATTTTTTCGCGCCCGAAGCTTGCAACGTTTGCAAGTTGCTTCTGGTGCAACGCACGAAGCGCCGCATTGCCAAACGCAGGCGTACCCGTGGCAAAGTCAAGCGTGAAGTACGAGCGCCACGTAGTTGTGAACAGCGTAATCAGATCGTACCAATGCATTGCATTGACCGACAGTGGGATATCCTCTTTCGAGATATCTGGGAACACCAGGTCGCCAATCTCGGTCGGAGGCATCTCTGTGAAGATCATAGCCTTTGGTGAAATGCTCTGGATGCGTTTTGTGAATCTCCTAGCGAACGGGAGGAAGAACTCTGTACCGAAATCGACACCGGCGAAGTAGTCAGGCTTCAAAATCTGGGGTTGACCCTGCGCATCCACGCCCCACACTCCGTGCTCCTCCCAGATGCAACTCGCGCCATCTTTCCAGGCGCGAACTCCCTTAGGATCGACATGCTCGACACGTTTGGGCTTTCCACGCATCATCTCCATGATGCCAGCGCCCCATACTTCAACGTCTTGAGCGATACCCTCACCCAGTGCCATAGCTGAGAGTGGCGACGGAGCGTGGCCGTTCCGGAAACCACCAGAACTCACCAAGTTCTTCGCTCCAATCCACCCGTTAGACGGCTCGTTCATTGTACCGTAACCAGCAACATTGGGGAGGCCCTTGAGAGCTTCAGCCAATGCAGCCAGCGAGTCCAAGTAGTGCGACTGTAGAAACTCCTGGATCTGCACATCGTCCACGTAACATTTGGGTGCGTACTTCTTGCCAGCCCAAAACAACGTGAACATGGTGGCACACGCCAACTTTGCGTAGTTTGTCGGCCAGATCATCTTTGGGAACTTGGAGGCTGGTAGTCCGCACGTCTCGAGACACAAAGCTGCCTTGGTGGGCTCGAAGTTGCGAGGCTCAAAGCCGACGCACTCCAGTGTCCACATGGGGGCTCCGTCACCTCCCGTCCAGCGGGACCAGACGTCTTGGTGCGGGTCAATGTACACTTGCATGTTGTAGTCTGCAGCCTTCTCCACAACTGCACGAATGTATTTGAGGTATTTGTGGTCGATCTGGCCTGGTCCGGCGTGCTCGATGGCCTCCCACGTCACAATGAAGCGCAGGAACGTGAGTCCCCAACGCTGCAGACGTGACAAGTGCAAGTCCGCCTCCTCTAGAGGGAATGGGCGACCAATAAACGACACGGAGGCGGCGCCATCGAAGAAGTCGCTCATGTCCTGATCGTCGGTGTGTCCGTAGCCGAATGGCAGCTTGGACGAGCCACCGAGATTCACACCACGCAATAGTGTGACACGACCATGTTGGTCCACGAAATGTCCGTCCTTCATGCCCAAGATCGTCGTTTCGCGAGCCTCAGGCTCAGGAGCAGGCTTCGTCTGCGTCAGAGACATCTTTGGTCTTTCGGGTCTTGAGCTCTTGAGCGCAAAATGAAAAATGCGGAGACCGCGACGAGGGTGGATACTGTACGCACGCACACGCAGAAGTTGAAACGCGAATCATCCACGCGGATTTGATGGCGTTGACATTCCATCTCCACGTTACCTTGATGACTGTACAGAGACCAGCACCACTCGTCGGCGGATTTGACCGTCGAAAAGCTCACGCGTGACTGCCTTTTCCTGTTGATTCACCCACTTCAGCATCTGACTCATTGACTCGTCACGTCAATGTGCAGCACGATCGCGTGGCCAAGGCGACGCTTCACAAGTCCTCACTAAACTCTGGACTCTTTTTTGGTCTCAAATGTACATGTAACAGGAATCAATTTGTATTGTATTGGTCGCATCAGCTTTATCGACAGAGTGAAAATTCCAGCGGAAGAATTTGTTTATGTGAGGAAATATGACACTCTTCTGCGAGCTTACCACGTCAGGTAGGGCGTGGCAACAGCGATGCCCAACGCCACGTACACGGGAATGTTGCTGTGTCCCACCCAGGCGAATCGCGAGCTCTTGGCAGCTACCGTCTTGGTCTTCTCCACCACGACGCGGTGCTTGTGCGCATGATTGTCGTGCTCGTGCTTGATGATATCGTAGCCCTCGTGCTTTTCGATGGCGCAGTGACCGTCCGACGCCGTCACGCGGTAACCACCGGGGAAGTGGATGTACGGAACGAAAATCTCGGTGGGCTCTGAAGCCCCAGCGCCCTCCGACGAGTACTCGAACACGAAGGTGGACGAGCTCTGTGCGAAGTCGGAGGTAACAATGGATCCTTTCACCTTGCGAGCGTGCGGACGCGTGGTGGCCGCGTTTTTAAGGTCCAGAATGATCTCCTCGCCCGACTCGGACGTGAACACGTACGTCTTGTTGGTGGTTGTGGTCACCGTCTTCTTGGTCGTCTCGCCGGCGCTGCTAGGCTCCTGCGAGTGCACGTGCGTCTTCGTGACAGTCGTCTGTGTGTGGGTGGTCTTAACGGGGGACGAGGACATGGCTATAGGGTCGAAGAGTGCGCAAATCGAGGATAATTCTGGAATGGAATCACCACCAGAGGAGTGTGGCTTCCTCTGGTCCGCAGAGAGGTGGATACATGATTCTGGATTTTGTGGCAGCAGTCATTGATACTTCAGCTCATGTAGTATTTTTACAAATAGAATTGTAAAGTTGGATATTGAAAATACACAAAAGACAGAAATGTAGACGAGACCATCACCTCAACCTACACTTGTCGAATCATCAGCGGACAAAGCTTCTCATTTTAACCATCGCCATTAAACCCACCTGAGCATTTCGGGAAACATACATGTTCAACGCTACCAATGTAAGGAAATGCCGTTCTTTCCGACTAGACACCTATCATACTCATCGTTCGCGTGTTGAAGAAATTATTTACATGTACTACATGAGGTACTACTTTAAGTACGTAGCAGCAGTGCTGACAAGGACTGTATAAACGTTCAAAGTAAAAAACGCGTTAAAACGCCTCCCTGAGTGTATATACGACGAACAAACGTCATTATGGAAAATTGGAACGTCTAATCGCGTGGCACAGTGTACCAAAACTGAATTCAGGGTCTACTCAGCATACCGCAGCAACCCCAATAGAAGCACTCAAGGACCGCTGATGATTCCTCAGGCTGAGTCTCAACAGTGTTGAGCTAACACTCGCCGCGAAGGAGCTGGCTACAGTGTCACTAGACTAGTTTCACGTCGACTATTTGCTCCTGCTCGACGTGGGGAATTAGATCAAAGTCCTCAGTTCCCAAATTGACTCCAACGACGAGAACCTTCTTTCTTCAGCAGTCCACAGAGCCATCTAAACGTAAGGACACATTCAGTGTTGTACTTTATCCCTATTAACCGTTATTAGCTTCTATGCTAAATCATATCACTCATGGGCCGGCCACCAAGAGCTGCTCGTAAGCATTTCGTGAAGGTAGGAGCTCGAAGGGCAAACTCGATCCACTATTGGACCCGCTGCAAGCATTGTCTGCGTGCTCATCAAGCGCGAGCGCAGGCACATCAGCTCCAAAGCCCGTCAAGTCGAGAGCCTTTGCCTGATGCTCTTGTCGGGCGGAAGGAAAATTTCACGAGACACCTTCTGAGGGAACACAATATTGTTGAGGAAGAAGATTAACCTGCTAACGTTTTGCGAGGGCCCCCACCATCTTTGTCACCGCCACCAACGCTTTCCCGACACGGCCAAGTCCGCATTTCCCGTCCTGAAACACCTCGCCTACAAGAGCGCCCTCCCCTGCCGCCGCACGCAAATACTTCACATTCAAACTTTCAGTCAGCGCCAGCTAACCAGACGCCTCGCCGCGAGCAGGGCCGAGAATATCGAAACGAAGACAATGTCGACCCCGATCGCTATACGTGTCTACCCACGAGTAGCTCGTCTGCAGATGTTTATCGGCGAGCGTATACTCCTGCCCAGCAGCGGCAATTTGAGAGGTTTTTGCTGGAGTTTCAGGTATTGTTGGCCTTACCTGATTCATACGTCGAACATCCCGCAACGCTACGCCTTTTTTACTTCCTGAATCCTCTATGTGTGGGGTCAATTCCTCGTCGCCGGACAATTGGTGGTCGTATCCTGGACGAATATGCCAACGAGAACGCCGAGGAAAGCGATGAAGCGCTGCGCGCTACTCAGAAGAAAACCGGAGGGCGCATAAATTTTCTAAGTGATGTGTGGCAAAATATCGCCAAACTGCACTTACTGGGGGTTCATCTCGTTTTGTTTGGAAAATTGGTCATCAAGGGGCTAAAGCCTGTCGGTTCCGAGCACGATGGAGTCGCTCTCGCGCGACAAATGGAAGCGCTCCTCATTGAAATGATTAATGATGGATGGAATGTTGGAGCCGTAATCACTGATGATGCTGGTCAATGTGCGCGTGCACGGCGCATCTTGGCTTGGCGCTGGCCGACTATACACTTCGGCAAGTGTTTTGCTCATGATATCAACAATTTAGTGAAGGCTGTCCTAAAAATCCATGAATTTCAAGATATCGCAGGACAAGCGTCTGCGGCCGTCAAGGCTCTAAATCGGTCATCATCAAAGTGACTCCCACGATTTGAAGAGGTTATGATTACTACCTACAAACTGCGAGGCCAGAAGCCACTTGCTCTGCTCACACTTTGTGATACACGTTGGAACTCCATCCAGGACTGCTTTGCTTCGCTACTCCGAGTAAAGACATCCCTGCAGCAATTCGAAATACGGTATCACACGTATAAAGATCTTCCCAGCGCCGTTAAAGTGTTCGGTCTCGAAACATTCTGGACGTCTCTCGAAGAGGCAGAAAAAACAATCAGGCCGCTTTGCAACGCGTCCTATATCCTCCAACGCGATGAGAACACCTTGGTGGACGTCGTCTTGTGTTATCGCGACATCTTCGACGGTTTTTTTGCTGATCGTTATGCAAACGCACTTGTCAATCTCGTGGAAGACCGTTGGAAAGCCTGCGAACAGCCGTTGTACATGCTGGCGGTGTTTCTTCACCCTTTTCACGTAGAAACAGCCAAGGCACTGCCGTACACCGATATATCTTCCCTCAATGCAGCCTGTGACTTCGCAGTATTTTACTTTCAGCGTTTTTTTCCTGAACGTGATGTTGGAACACTTCGTGATCACATGGACCTGTGGTGCACTGGTGAACTTTACCTTAAAAGAGATAAGAGGCCGTTGAGACCTGAGGAGTTCGAGGACGTCGTAAGATATTGGAGTTACGCAAGAAATATGAAGCCCAAATCCAACCTGCCGGATCTTGCCATTGCGGTACTGTCAATTGCTGCAAATACAGCAACATGTGAGCGCTATTTCAGCGAGGTCGGACGGATTCACACGCCGACACGTAATTGCCTGAAAGCGGATAAAGCTAATAAGGCCGCAATGATGCGGCAAGCTGTCCGAGAAAAATATCGTGAGGAGAAGGATACCGGCTCAGACTCTGATGATGAAGTGACGGATGAAGATAGCGAGGGCAATAAATACGTCGGTCGTATTATCAACGCAGCTGAGCGCCCATTCCGGACCAACAACGGAAATTCTTATGCTACACCATTGCATCAGACTGTCATTTCTCGTCTGCCATTGTCGTTGAGTATCCCACCTTTTACTCGGAACCAGCCACGTGGTGTTTAACGACAGCCGCCTGCCACTACGAGTGGTGTATTGAATACTAGTACTCGAAGTCGTTTTGAACCTGGCAGTTTTGATCCTACGCAAAGATTGGACTTTTCAGGGTGCGATACAACGCACCAGCAGCGTTTTGTTGCAACGGGACCCACTGATGTCGTCACAGCAAGTGACAGCTCTAATGATGACAGCCTCCCAATGGATGCGTCAGCTACGCCCCCTGATAGCGTTATTTCATACTGGTGCTTGCTTTTTGAACAACTATGAGATGAATCGCACTCGACAGCAATTGCTGGTGCCTCTTCGGCGAGCTTAACATTGAGCGATGGCCCAGATAATCGAGCCGAAGACGTGACCATGCAATAAGTTGGTGGTGCTAGCGTGCACATATACGAAGGTGGGGATCTGCCCGTCGACAGTATAGACGACACTGTTGATCGTCGCTCTCGTCCTATTCCTAACTACAACGACCCGAATTTTCCGCAAGAAAAGACTCTCCCAGGACTCTGGGGTCTTAAAGTAACCCTTGTCGATTTGTTTTTCTCTGGCTAGCATGTAGATATCACCGCGATAAATTTATTTTTATTTTGTGTTTCTGTGTCCTTAGACGCAAGTGTTTGAATGTGTGTAGCTTTTTACCACCAGATTCCTCACCGATATTTGCTGCAACGTGCTCATTTGGGTTGAGCAGCTTTAGCGTGCGTGCGGAGATTTTATGCTTGAGGCTCGTCTAAGAAAGAAGAGCGCTCTCCAGAATGAGGAGACTTTCACCGTTGAAAACGTCAGCACGTGCAGCAGCAATTACAACTACGCGTACGAAGAAGAGCGGATTTCATGACGACTAATTGCACTACTATTGGAGCCTACTTTATCGTGTTCAAGGCTCATTATTCAAACTACTTTCAAAGCACGTTTCTCTGGTTGAAGCAGAATGCTGCTTTCAGCTTGACTCTGTGTAGCACGACGTTACGTTCTGCGTCATGTTCACAGCTAGTTGTGTGAACTACTAGGTGAAGACATAGACGTAGTCGCAGCACGGGTCCTACGGGCACGGGAGCACGTATTCAAGGCTAAATTGCACGTATTCTTCGGTTTATTCTTTGCAAACATCTGCAGTAGCTCTGATAAGAAAGAAGACGACCAAGCCCTCATCTAATCATTATCAATATCGCGAGATCCGTCGCGCCTAGCTTCTGATAAGTCCAAAATGTTTATATTTAACCATTTGATCTTCCTTCCTCTTAGGTTATCTGGAATTCCTTTGCAGTGAGATACATTAAAGTCTGAATTCCAAGGCAGACGTATCTTGCCCATCTGCCCCTAAAATCAGACGCTTTCTGCTCAACGGGATTTTAAAGGTAGCTCTGTCAAGGTTTACAGAAGCGGGATCCACGCGCACTGTTGAGATCAACGCTTTGCTTCATACTTTGTTTTTCGATTATCGTGATACAGTAAGCATGCTAAATGCCGACTGCGCTCTGATAATACCACCGGAAACTGCAAGCATAATTTATCTAAGAAAAGATCGAGTGTGATCTATTAAATTAATCTGGTATAGTGGCAATCTTTATCGAATTACACGCAGCAGCAGTATGGTAAACAATTGAGCGACTGGTAGCGGGGATCTGGCAATTCTCTCGGAGATAGGATGTTTGGGTACCCATGTCGAGCTCACCTTCCTTAACCAGGATTCGGCAATGGACTGGTTTTGGCTTCGCGTTCGCGTTCAGCTGCATGATGCATACCACCGCGGCTTCCTCCCACATCGGCAGAGCCGAACACCGCCCGGATTTGTCACAACTAGATGGTACATACGGTCCTGAGCGATACTTCGGCACGAATTAGGGAGATTTCATGAATAAATCCTTGGCATTGTCTTCTGGGGCTGCAATGGCAGCCGAGCACCACCCATCAGATTTTATACTGAATTGCTTCACGCAGGTAGAGAAGGGTGCTAATTATAATCTGTTGTTCTACACCTTTTCAACTTCAAAATGGCGACAGGTAAAATCAAAGTGACAAAACGTAAGTTCAAAGTGACATGACACTGACACTTAATATTTATGGGAGTATTTACGTTTGGAGTTCATTAGATGAAAGAGGCAAAAAGTGGCGGCAACTACTCCCGCCAATTTTGGTGGACGCTGGCTGGCTGTACGGCGTCGATGGAATCAGTGGACACTGTTGCTGCAGTTTGTGGCCGCACTGCCTTTCATTCATTTAGCAGTTCTCACTGTGCTTCCTACCCACACAGCAATGCTGTACGACGACGCTACCGTTCGACGGGTTCTCCGTGCAGCTCACGAAGGCCAAGATGGCGCGATGTCGCGCCATCGTCAAGCTATTCTACGCGTCCCACCGCACCTCACCATCAAGGCGCACCGTGAAAGCTACCTAAAGCTGGCTGCAGACCTCCTCGTACTCGAAGCTATCACCCCAGAACTTTGCTACAAGTGCTCGTTGCACACCATGAAGTTCCATGCGCGTGCGATCCAGATGAAAGATATGCCTGTAGGAGAATAAAGACAATATCAAGAATAAAGACAATATCAAGTTTGGCTTTGCTGGCTCCTATGTTCGATGTCACTTTGAACTTACGTTTTGTCACTTTGATTTTACCTGTCGCCATTTTGAAGTTGAAAAGGTGTAGCACTGTTCACCTGTTAAGTACCTGTGATCCCTACTGGCCTGTTGTCAGTATTGTTCAGCTGTTAGTTGTTCTCGTTTCTGAGTACCCGCATAAAGAATAACCATTTTGATAGTTTTTGTGGAAGGTGCAGGCGTGATATACGGACACCAACTACGAGTTGCAGTGTTACATGTTGAAGGAGACACAATATAATTAATATCTTCATTATTTTTTATTATACGTTGATGAAACTAATTTTTACGTTATTACCTATGCTTTGACGACAAGTAAAAAGCCTCACATATAAAATAAAAAAGTACTTCCATAACGCAACTTCTAGAGACATTGTATGTATCCAGTGGTATGCATCAGTACTATTGAAGCTGCACGCATCTTTTGAATGTGGTTGTGACCTTAACATACTCGAATCGAAAGGTAGATTAAATTGTTAGCAGGTCCCTAGTTCTCAGCACCCGAAGCGCTCGATGCATCTAGCCTCTAATCTTCAAATGTATGGTTGCCACATGAATCATTTCGCCACTTTTGCCTAGTTTGTAACACGAATGTGTAGGTTGTGGGCTCGGTTGACAGCTGTGGCTAGCTGTTCAGCTTCATAATCCTGAACACTACCGTCGTCAAAACGCACCGACCATTTGTACACTCCGTCTGAGAGCCGTACAGCAATGACGTCGCCAATGACCGAGCTGGATTCGGCTGTTTGGTTGGGAGCAACGTTGAAATTGCCCACTATTTTCCATTGTAGTGGCTGTCCCGGTCGCTTGAGAAAAAGTCGAACGAGTCGATTCACCTCATAAAACCCGTCCTCGTTACTCTGTGTTGTCAGGGCTAGACGCCTAGCTTGTGACGGGGTCACACATCACCTTGCGCTAGAGGAAGTTATCTTCCGAGAGTATACAAACTCTCAGTGAACGGCAGTTCACAGGTTCCCTCTTTAATTAAAGAGAGCGAAGTGACCTAAATAAGGTAGATTGTAAACTGAGTATATTTATAGGTAGGTTAAGTTTGTGGTTAATACAAACTATCAGTTACCTATAGAAATGCAATGTCATTTAACCAATGGTTGGTTTTGAATGACCTTGGTACCTTGTACCAAATATCCCGGAGTATGACATGTCATACTCCTGAAGTGTGAAGTGTCACACTTCATGTAACCAGGGTACACTTAGTGCTACGTACCCCGTTACATCCTCCCCCACTTAGGTTCGGTTTACCGACCAATCAGAATGAAGAGATGTTCGTCACAAACTCTCATTCTCAAAGTCGAAAACCATCGACTCGGCCGCGCGAGCGCGGCGGAGGCTCACTTTACAGTTAGAGCCTCGAGCAGCAACCTGTGCGCTCTTCGTCAAGGTCTCCACTTCGACCGTTAACATGCCTCGTGGCACTGCTAAGAGCGGTGCTAAGACACGCTCCAAGGCTGCAGCCGGTAAGGCGCAGGCCAAGAGCACTAAGCCTCACGGCAAAGGCTCTGCACTTAAGGAGGCTACTCAGGTGGCCTCCGAGGCTATCGGATCCTCGGGTGACGCGGCTGCGGACAAGCGCGCAAGCAGGCGCCGCAGTCCGTCGCCCTCGTCTTCAGACAATCGTCCGAACCCTCGGTTCGTAGAACGTGAGTTCAACTCGGGCAGTGAGGACGATGCCGAGTCCGAGAGCACTCATGATGCTCCTGCGGGCTCTGTGGGAGGGCACAGCCCAGTGCCCAGTGAGCACAAAGAAGACAGCGTGCAGTCGTCCCCTAGTGATCACGGTGATCACAGTCCCAGGACCTCTGTGCGCTCTGAGAGTCCGGCCGTTAAGGCTAAGGGCACTCCCAAAGCCGGTGGCGATGAGGAAGGGAGTCCTCGCAAACGTCTCTCGCTTGCCGAGGGTCTTGCGCGCGCTAAGGCCTCTAAAGCCGAAGGCGCCAAGCCCTCAAAGAAGCGTACCGCCTCTAAGTCTCCACTCCGCGAGGAGAAGGAGACTCGACGCTCCTATCAGAGTCTCTTCGGCTCCTCGGATGAAGAGGAGGAGAAGGAGGAAGAAGAGGAAGAGGAGGGTGCCATTGTTGAGCCCCGGGAGGTCTCGAATGACCTCGACCAGCAGCAGGAGGATTTCCAAGCTGCCCAGCGTGTGCGTGGGGGTTCGGTGGCGGCACCCGTCAGCCAGGGAGCTGCCATCAACTCAAGAGGGTATTGGCCTCCCGAGGAGAGCTCTGGGGCTGACCTCTTCTTAGAGCTTCTCGTCGCTCCTCGTGGCCTTGTGGGCGGCCACACTTCTAGGGGCATCTATGAACGAGCCCTTGTTCAGAAAGAACAGTTGTTCGTCGACAACGTGGAGGCTGCTCGGTGTGTGCTTCTCGCGCCACACCGCATTCCCCTTAAGGACTTCACGACTTGTCGTAAGAAGCCCGAGACCCGGGGTGGTCTCTATCCTGTTTGGGGATACCCCTGGGTTATGCCCGAGAACTGTCCCACATGGAGTTCTTGTGAGGACATGTTCTGGGCGTGGGTGGAGACTCTCAAGTACTCGCCCACGGAGTTATGGGAACTCCATGAAGATCAGCAGCTGTCCCACATCCTGGACCAGCGTGATCTTCGTGTGAGGTTTGCCCACTTGATCAGCAAGCGTATGCTGCCAAGGGACATCCTGAAGCGCGCGGCTTCTAGCGCTCACGATGAGCGCGGGTACGGTATGTATTCATCATCCGTACCCCGT